>NW_010289776.1:0-544 GCF_000700745.2 Antrostomus carolinensis
AGTCTGGGCTGGTGCCTCTACCGGCCTCTCCCTGTCCTGTCACGGTGCCAGGGGGTTGCTGAAGAACCTGTTCCATAGCTCCCACCACGAGGAGGAAATCACGGGTGCTGTTTGCGGCAGCACCTTTCATCCTGGGGTTGGGGCACTGCTTCACCTCTGCCTGAGTGCAGCCGGCTCCGGGATGGAGTGTGGGAGCTCGTCAGCCTGGGGATGGAGGTGAGGGCTTGGAATGGTTCTTGTTTCCCTTCACTCACCCTGACCCTGGTGCCCATTAGCTCTCCAGCACTTCACCCCAAAGTTGGACTGGGGTGTTCAGCCCTGATCCATGGCTGGGGCCTTTTTGTGCCACAGTTCCCCCATGCAGGACCCTTGATGAATATTTGGGAGTATCCCTCGCTCCATCCATCTCAACACCTGGCAGCAGGCACAGAGTGAACTTGGCAGCGTGCTGGACCCAGTGCCCCCAGAATGGTGCTCATCCATGGCCGGACCGAATTCCTGGGGCTGTGGAGGGTGAGCCACCTTCAAGGCATCCCAGGGTGAC
>NW_010289777.1:0-691 GCF_000700745.2 Antrostomus carolinensis
CATGGAGGAGCTGGTGGTGGGGGTCTCCTTACCAAACACAGCCCCGATGGCCAGTCCCGCTGTCCGGGGGTCAGAGAAGGCCACCACGGCACTGAAGACATCTGGTGCCCCATTGCCAAAGGCCAAGAAGGTGACACCATGGAGAGGGGACGTCAAGGAAAGGACCTGGTGGCCTCTTCCCCGTGGGGACACGGGGCACCTGCCCACTCCAGCCACCACAGGCCTCCCTCCTGGTGCTGGCACATCACCACTCACCCCCACCACCATCTCTGGCTCATGCTCCAAACTGGTTTCCCCTGGCACGGTACCAAGGGGACACAAAGTGACCCTGTCACAGCCACCAACCCACCCCACCTCCCTGCCCAAGGTCCCCCATGACCTCCCAAGGATACTGCCACATTGTGGGACAGCTTCAGGTTGGTGGAGATGGCTGATAAGTTGGGGCAGAAGCTGGAAGGGCAGAGAAGGAGGCAGAGAGGGGTGACGGGGCTGCTCCGGGACCACGGGGTCCCCCGCCCATCCCAGGGACTGTCCCCTCCTCCGTGGGGCTACTCACAACTTCTCCGCCGTCACGCCGAGGATGATGAAGAGGTACAGGAGCCAGAGAGCCTGTGGGGTTGGGGATGGCAGACAGAGGGGTCAGTGGGGTCCCTGCACCCCCAAATCCGAGCAGCCCCCAGCAGCACCGTCC
>NW_010289778.1:0-883 GCF_000700745.2 Antrostomus carolinensis
CCGGGCGCGCACAGCCCCGCACGCGTTGCACGAGCACGCACGGTCATGCACAGCCTCGTAGCAGCTGGTATTGCCGTGCCACCTTGCACAAGCACACACGAGCTTGCACAAGCACGCATGGCCTCACGCAAGCATGCACAGCTTTGCACAAGCATGTACGGCTGTGCACAAGCATTTATAGCCTTGCACAAGCACACATGAGCTTGCACAAGCACACACAGCCTCACACAAGCACGCATGTCTTTGCACAAGCATGTACAGCTGTGCACAAGTATTTACAGCCTTGCACAGGCATGCACAACTTCACGCGAGATTGCACATGCACACACAGCCTTGCACAGACACACACAAGCTTGCATGAGCACACAAAGCCTTGCACAAGCACGTGCAAGCACGCAGGACCTTGCACGAGCATGCACAATATGGACTGTCAGAAGCACACACACCTTTGCACGAGTGTGCACGCACACACGCACAGCCTTGCATGGCCTCGCATGGGCACGCGTGGCCTTACATGACCGTGCACAAGTGCGCACGAGCACACACGGCCTTGCACAAGCACATACGATGTCACAAAAGCATGCACAGCCTTGCACGAATGTGCACAAGCACCCAGAGCCTTGCATCAGCACACACACGCGCACACAGCCTTGCATAAACACGCACGGCATCGCACGAGCTTGCACGGGTGCACACACACCCCCATACTGGTGCAGAGAGCTCCATACTGGGAGGGATGCCCTCATACTGGTGTGAGTGGGCTCCATACTGGGAGGGGTGTCCTCATACTGGTGTGAGTGGGCTCTATACTGGGAGGGGTGTCCTCATACCGGTGTGAGTGGGCTCTATCCCGGGACGGGGCCCCTCACACTGGTATGAGCGG
>NW_010289779.1:0-4496 GCF_000700745.2 Antrostomus carolinensis
AAGGGAAGAGCACGGGTACAACCCCCCTGTGCATCAGGGGCCACCGCCCCACAGCACACAAGATTCACCTCAGAATGAAAAACAGGGAGCAGGGGTGGGTGTGGGCTCAAGGCCACCCATGGGGCCCAAACCAGCCCAAACCAGCCCTCCCAGTATGCGACAGGGCTGTTCCTGCCGGGCTGGGAACAGCAAACCTGCCCCCGCTGCAGAAAGCATTTCATGTAACGGGCAGGATCCTGATCTCCCTTCGGCTGTACAAACCTGGGGCCAAACCCACTGAGAGCACCAACGTTTCCCCAAACCCGGAGATCAGACCCGCGGCACCGTGAGCTGTGCGGTGTATTCGCTTGTTGTGAAAACTCTGACGAGGTAAACACGAGCCCGAAGGCTGCACATCGCTGCCCGGAGCAGAGTGTGGAGCAGAGCCCCTGTCCTTGGGCTGGCACCAGGAAAGCAAACGCACCGGATCGCCCTGAGCCACATGTGGAGGTGAAACAGCCGCACATGGAGACGTGGGGCTGGGGCACCAGGAACAGCCAGCAAGGGCCAAGCACAAGCGCGCCCGCGGTTCGGACAGTCCGGTCGTGTGGCTGCTCTGCCACCGGCCAGCGAGGGGACCTGAACCATCCCCAGGCTGAAACAGCACCTACAAACTGTCCCCTCAGACCTGACACCCCCACTTTGTGAAGCACCCATCCACGGGTGTAGCCAGAGCCGAGAACATCACCCAGCAGGGACCGTGTGTCCCCAGGGGTCCCCGTCCCAGGGCTGCTCCCACACCCCGGCACAAGGGGCAGCACAGCCCCCACCAGCCGGCTGGGACCGGGGGTGCTGAGGCTGCACGACTGCACCCCAATGGCTGAAACCTGCCAGTGTGTCATCAGAGATGTTCAGATCAGGCTGCGAGGAAGCACAGGAACATAAATTCGGAGCTGGGAACACCTCCAGCTGCAGAGCCTGAATTAAGTCCCATTTCCAGCTGATTTTCTGCTGCCACATCGGGATGACAAACAGGCACCAGGTCTGTGCATGGGCCCCGCAGACGGGGAAGAGCTGAGCGTCCGCGTGTCTCGGGTGCACTCGAGAGGTTTCATTTTCCTCAATTTTAATTCATCCGCAGAAGGGCCCAGAGCAGCTGCTCTCTGCTGCTGCAGCCTCACAGCCCTGATGAACCCCTGTGTGACAGGGACAGGAGGGAAGGTCCCTCACACACTCGAGCCAGCGGCTCCCAGACCAGACTGACACCGGTTCTCGCTGTGTGAGGAGGTCCCTTGCCTGAGCACTCACTCGTGCTCCGACAGAGCTGTCACCTCCCTGATCCAGCTCCTGTTCCAGCCGAACATGCCCAGGGACTCGCTCACAAGGATGAAACATTCCTCACCTCCGTTAGCGCCAGGTTTCCTACCTAACGTTTAATTGTGCATGTGCTGTCAGTCCTGCTCAGGGTGGGCACCTGCAAGATGGGGGAATCCAGTGGCTCTTTCCATGTGCTGACACCACAAAGACCCTGGCAGCACCGTGATCCCAGCTGTGCACCCCTGAAGTTCACATGCATGTTCTCCCTGGGCTCCCAGCCCTTGGCTGGTGAAGTTGAGCCTGCGGCGCTGGAGGCTGCTGTGAAGCTCTGTCCCCAGTGACACGGACACCGCCCCGGCCTGGCACTCCCCAAGGACACCCAGAACCAAATCCAGACAGGGTCAGTCCTTCCTGCTGTGACCGAGTGCAGCTCCTCTTCTGGCACAATCCAAACCCTGGGTTTTCTTCTGATCACAGCGTGACCCAGCACCTGCCCCTGCAGCTCAAGGCATCCAGGGAAGAAAAAACCCCAAACAAAACCCCACAAAGCTACAGAGGCGCTGGGGGTGCCTTGTGCATCAGCTGGAAATTCACCTTTTTAAGAGTTCATGTGGGGGCACCCTGAGGCTCAGCACCCCCAGCTCTGGGGTACAGCAGGACGTTTGCTCTTCAGTCCCCACTGCCTGCCCGTCCTGCCCACCCACCCGCAGCCACTCTCGCCCCCAACGCTCCCCCATGAGCAGCTGGTCCTGCACCCCATGAGCTGCGGGGCCGGGCACGGGGCTCTCCCCAGGTCCAAGAGTCAATGCACACATCTGCAGCTGCCTGGGAGAGGGGATTGGGTTGTTCATCTCTCTGACGGGCAGAATAAACACCCTCCACACTGATACCGCGCTCATTTCTGAGACTTGTTTAGAGACTTGACAATCCCTGTATAAAAGGATTTCCTTCCACCGCTGAAGTTTGACATTCCTGCATTATTAGATTATTTGCAAAGGTCTGCGTGCGCCACAGGAAAACAACGCGACCGACACCCAACAGCCCAACCTTCCCTCCCCAAGTCATCCCGGGCGCCACCAGCCACCACGGCAGTGCCCGTTAGAAACCCTCGATGGAGGCGGTGGGGAGGGAGAGTGAACACACCCCACCCACACCTAACAGCAAGAAATAATAAGAAAGATAAATCAAGCAGGGAGGGCTTGGGGGACGGAGGGAACCCTGCCCCAGACACACCAGACGCCAGCACCACCACGGGCTCCTTGTGCTGCTACCAGCACAGCCCTTCCCAGTGGCATGACCTGGCTGGGAAACCACCGGGGCCCCACGGACAGGGACAGCATCCCTGGGGCACGGAAACACAGTGGCTTCGTCCCCCTGCCTGGCTCAGGGACGGCTGCAGCCCCGCACCCCGGCCCCCCGCCCTGGGGGTCCCAGCTCCACACGAGGGAAGGCGGTGGGGACCTTCACCCAGAGCACAGGGGCTTCAGGAGTCACAGGTCTCTGCCCAGAGCAGCCCCCGCACACAGCAAGGTTACCCAAAGCATAAAATTCAGAAGAAAATGACTTGAAAAGAATTATTTTTTCCAGAGAACAATTCGTGCCCATTTCCAGCCCATTAACTCCTTCCTCCGCTGCAGAGCCCACCACTGTGCAGTCACAGGTGTCAATCACTTCGGCAGCAGTTCCCTCTTTCCAAACCACGGTTTTAAGGACTGAAAAAATCAAATGTAAAAAAACCCCAAACAAACAAAACAATCCAACCAAAAAACAAACCCCCAAACCAACCACCCCTTCCCCCTCCAGATTATTTACTGCCATGTGGGAAAAGCCTTCCCTGAAAGCCAGGTCTGAAAAGAAAAAAATATATCTAGAAAAAAAAAAAAAAAATCAATAGTTTAAGTGACTTATTTGTGCTGCTGAAGGTTTGCTTCCCAATTTTGACAGTGTCTCTTTGTATTTAGTGCAGCCTGGGTCTCTCTACCGGGATGTCAAGAGATATTCCTCAGTCATGATTTGCGCTCATTTCACCCCGTTTAGAGATGCTCAGCCGGGAGTGGAGCTGAAGATGGACTCAGACACACGGTGAGGATGGTGCTGGTCTCCCGCGGCCACGGGCGAGTGCTGCCAGCTCCAGCTGCAGGAAACCAGCACTTCGGCAGCGAAGCTCCCACCCCATCACCACTGCGAGGCTGGTGCCACCGTCCCTCTGCCCCCTCCTTCCTGCCCCAGCTGCCCCAGGACTTGCCCCAGCAGAGCCCAGACCTGCACTGGTGCTCAGCAGCCCTGTGCACCCGGTACCCAGCCTGGACCAGTGCCCTCGCAGAGCCCAGACGCCCTGGTGATGGGCTTGCGTCCCCTCCTGCAGCAGCCGCTCTTGGGTCTCTGCCCGAGGGGAGCAGAGCCCCCGACTCCGGGGTCCAGCTGCAGAGGGAAGGGGGAGCGCAGGGTGATGCTCCTGCTGACCAACACCCTCCCCTCACCTTTCTCTTAGAGCACAAGTTTCCTACCTCCCCATCACGGAGCACCTCATCAATCATGTTCCCTCTAATTAACTTCTAATTTACCTCTTTAGTCAAATCTGTTTACAATCAGAGACAAGAAAACACGACCCAACGAGAAGTGCCATGAAGATCAGTCTCTCCCGGCACGCTCCGCTGCCTCCGTGCCGCAGCCCGGCCCGGTGCCCAGAGCACCATCAGCCCCACGTCCTCCCAAAACCCACACCGGGCTCGTCCTGGCCGTGCTCCGGCCTCTGCTCCTGCTCCTGAGCACGGCCCTGCCCCGGCCGTCCCTGCCTTGGGAAGGTTTTAGCATCTCCCACCACCTCCGAGCCCTCAGAGCTGCCCCGTGTTCTTGGGGCATTTTTGGGAACATGTGGCTGGACATGCTGAGGGATCACAGATGAGCCAAAGCCACTGGCTCCTCTCACCCCGGGGGACACCCCCACCACGAGCTCCAGCAGCTCAGAGCCCAGTGGTGCTGCTCGGGCTCTGTGCCACCCCCTCACCCCGCTCCCAAACCCCACGTTTGGCCCAAATGCCAACAGTGCTTCTGCTGCTGCCCCCAAACTTGAACCCATGGTCCAAAAAAATCAGAGGGGGTTAAACCAGGGAATGAGCCCCACTGTCCCCACAACCTACAAACGCTTCAGTGAGAAGATGCATTGGTATCAGCTCAACCCTTTAATCCTCCCCCATTAC
>NW_010289779.1:4540-9314 GCF_000700745.2 Antrostomus carolinensis
GAGGCTTTTCTGTGCTGCTCAACGTTACAGCAGAAATGAGCTGGCCCACAGCAGCACGTGATGCTGAATAATGATCTTAATTAATAAGAGCGGGCCCAGGTGGGCATCCAGCCCATCCCAGGGCCCAGGCAGAGGACCCGGTGTCTCCCAGGGCTGGTGGCCGGGGCGCAGGTGCGCGGCAGTGCCGGTGCCCGAGGCACCAATAAATCCTGCTCTTGAGAGCAGCTCAGCTCCCAAAGGCCCAAACCAAGATCATGACTTATTGATCATCCCCTTTTCAGTGCATCTCCCTCTCCTCACCAAATTTCATTATTTATCTGTTGGAAATATTTATGGAGCAGGGATTTCTCCAGGCACGAGCATCAAGAGCAGCACCACAAGCCCAGAGGCCAACCCTCAGCCAGGGCCGGTCCCTGGGGCAGGGGAGCACAGGCAGGAACCGGGGCTCCGACCTCCCGTCAGTGCCAGAGCGGGGCCAGGACACTGGAGAGCCAGAGCCCATTGCAGCGCCCCAGGTCACCAGCGCCCACCACGCCTGGGGGAGGCTGAGGGGTTTTTCATGCCTTACTGGGGTTTTTATGAGATAACAGGTTCCACACACCCCAGACAGGGCAGGGAGCTGCCCCAGTCCCTCTGGCACAGCGGGACTGCGAGGCAGAGGAGGGGTTCCTCCCTCTGAAAGAGTTTGGAAATTAGGAAGAGAGTATAATTCATCACCCATCTTGTACAAGCCTGACTCGCCGTAACAAGCTCTGCGCTAATTCCTCAGCACCATCTGGATCATCTTTCTCCATCACAGAGGGACACGATGGCTGCGTTGTGCTCAGGTAGCCACAGGCATCTCGGCTGTTTGCAGTCCCTGCAAACATCTCCTTGCTCAGGAGAGACAAGTGAAAGCTCCTCCGAGGTGTTCCTTCTCCCACAGCTGCAGGGATTTCAAAGCCACGTAAATGTGCTGCTGAGGGACACGGTTTAGTGGTGGACTTGCCAGGGCTGGGTTTTCGGTTGGACTCAATGATGTTAAAGGTTTTTTCCAACCAAAACAATTCTCTGATTCTAAGGCAGGACCGTCCTGCTGGCACAGGAGCTGCCGCTGCCACCAGCCCGCTCAGCAGCGGTTCCCATGCCGTCCCCGGGCGCGTGCCGCACCGCTGCTTCAATCCCAGTTCTTTCAGGACTGAAAGGCTTTGGTGAAGCACTCTGAAGAGCCAACAAATTACAAAAGGGAAAGGAAACAATAAAGAAAAGCTGCCTCATGCAGGAGGAACGTTCCTGCCGAGCAGGCTGAGCTCCCTCCAGCAGCACCGCTCCCAGAGAGCAGCCGGCCAGCCCTTAGAGCAGGGAATGACTTTCAGGCCAGAGTCCCCGTATTTAGTAACCAGCTAAAACATCTGGATGGAAATGGTGAGGGGGGAGACATTTACCTTCCAAAGGCAACACGGGGAGGGGCTTTCACTCCCGCCAGGCACGGCTGGAGGTTATCCCCATTGCAGAGGAGCCGACTGAGAGCAGCACCGTGCACCACACCCCCACGCCAGCCCCCTGACCCTGCCCTGACACGTCACACACACGCACATGCGTGAACAAACTGTGAAATCGGGTTCAAGTCGGTACATTTAGATATTAACTTACCTTGCACTCCAGCAGTTTACAGCACTATTTTCAAGCACTATTTTCAAGATCCTCCGAAAGAATGTTCCCCCCAGATATGTGGCTGCTGCTTTTCAGTGGAAGCTGTTTCACATTCATTATGTCCCCTCTCAGTCCTGCCTCAAGCCTTCCCCGCACCCCTCCCCTTCTCCTCAGCTTTTCAAATGCAAGGGTCCTGCCAGACAGGGAACAACACATCATCGTCCAGGAGGAAAACCAGCTTTGACCACAAATCCATCGTCTGTGGTGTGGAAAGGGAACAATTCCCAGACTAAAGTAAAAAACTAAATGCAGCTGAAAGATAAAGAAAAACACACCTTAAAGGAAATGAGTTGAAAACGGAAGAAAGAAATGAGGAATTCAAACAAGTTCCGCACCAAAAATGTATTTTTGCAGCTTTCTGTGGCTGCTGGAACCATGACTTCCATGTTGATCCCCTGAATAACAGTGTTTGATAGCGCCCAGGCCAGCCGTGCCTACGCAGTCCTGATCGAAGGAAGCCTTTAAGCTTCCCTGACAATGCATTTTTCTTGGAGATAAAAAATGAATGCTGCCAGCATGCAAATCTCTCTAAATTAGGCAAGGCCCAGCTTGCTGGAGCTGCGATGTTTTGTGATGACAGTCATTAACTTTAGCAGAAGAAAAGAGGATGTGGGAAAATATTCTCAGCTACTTCTCGTCCCAGCTGGGAGTCAGTGCTGGGGACGCGGCGGGTTCGGCGTGCCGACGCCTGAAATCACACTGCAAGTGCAGAGGGGAGAGAGGGAAACGAGCTGCGGTCTGTTCCGCTGCCATCAGCCCAAGGGGCTGAGGCAAATCACTGGGGCTTTCTGCAGCTCCCACAGCACGTGTGGGGCTCTCCCTCTTCTACTGCCAAACTTCCTGCTGCTATAAAAAGCCAGACGCCCAGTTCAACAACCAGAATCCTGATTTTTCTACAGAACAAGCACAGCCAAGACCTAAAGCCGACTGGAAAGAATGGAATTTGGGCATTTCATTGATTACTTTCTCTTAGTTTTGAGAATAACCAGGACAGACTCACCCGACATCCCCACCAGGAGGAGTGAGGGCTGACTGGCATGTGCCAAACCTTTCAAGAACACTTGAACTGGGCACACACCAATGCCCCAGCTTCCTCAGTTCATGTCAGTCCAGTGGGTTGTACATTTTGATTAATGTATCAGGCTGGAATAACTTGCAAAGAATCTCTTGAGCTACCTGGGTTTCCTCCTTACCCTCCCTCTAACACACGTACTGTGGTATTTCACGCTGATCACTGCAGTTTGACTTAGAGGGGAAAATAAAGGTACATGGCTGAAATCGCCCTCACAGCAGACTGCTCAAATAACAAACGAGGAATTAAAAAAAAGCAGACTATCTTTAATATCTCCAAAACCCCATTTAGAAGCAGTTTCATAGAAACATCACTTGTGTCGTGCAATCAAGGCTGGAGGAGGGCAGCAGCAGGAGGGAGAACCAGACGCCACATCCTCGTGGGCAGAGTCAGAATTCAGCCCCCAAGTCCTCAGAAATTCTCCAGCAGATCCAGGATCCGCTTCTGCTCGCTCTCCCGAAACTCCTGGTTCTTCCCATCCCCGATGTTCTCCGCGTACTCTGCAGGGGAGAAAGCAGAGAACAGGCTTTGAGTGAGATACTGACCAACGATGGGCACCTTCTCTTGCAGACACCACAGCAGAATCTCCATCTGCATCCACTGCAAACAGCTGAACGGGAATTCACGCCCGGAGCATTGCTGGTTTTTTCTCCCCATCCCCACAGTTAAACCTTTGCACAATGAACTTCTCCAGACCCCTTGTCAGGAGCTTTTGCAGTGAACAAGCTGTGCCAGAACACCCTGCTCAGCCCTGAGCAGCTCGACAAGCCCAGGCAGACACCAGCACCCCGGGGCGGCACCTGCTCCCCGGTGTCTCACCCTCCATCCAGCTGCTGCTCCCAACTCCTCCGTTATCCCCATGGATCAGCCCACCAGCACCTGTTTGAGCTGGACAGTCGTATCGCTGGCCTCTCTCAGCCCAGGAAATTCAAAACAGCCCTGGACAACACTGGCCTTCCAGTCCCTGTTAACGCCGAGTATCATCAGGGAGGGTCAGGCAGAGACTGTGACACAACTGTGAAGTGTTCCTAACCCTGGGTGTGACCCGTCTGTTCTCCAAGCACCCCAAAGGAGGACTTTTGTCAAGTGCAGACCAATTCCCTAATCTACAATTGCTTTGGACCAATATGGAAGAAAACACCAGTTCGGATTTAACTACAAAACAAACTCCTGGTCTTCAGGCAGAGGATACCAAATCCAGATCAAGGTCTTGCCCACCCACACACACGGCCAAACACCGTGGGACCAAAAATTTCCTCTGCAGCTCTCCTTCCTGACATTCATTGAGAGCTGGCAGCTCTCATCCCCACACCAGCTCCATCCTTCCCACCACCAGCACCGACATACTCAAAGATGGTTTAAAAAGGAAAAATGAAAGGCAGGTTTTGAGCTGTGGAGGCAAGGAGCTGAACAAATCTTAGTAAACTAGGAGCAGACTGCCTGGTTAGACAGTGTTCTCCAGCCTCCGCCTTCTCGCATTCTTCCCCTTCTTGCTAAACAAACAGAACAGCTTGTATTCAGCATCTGAATGGGAAGTTGCTGCAGAAAGTTTGCTTTAATATTTATACGTTCAGCACGGCTACATGCTTCTGAGCTCCATCAAAGCCTTTATTATAAGAGCACTGAAAAGAGTGAGGACAGGGAGAAGTTAGCGGATGTGGGAGTCTTCCCTCCTGCGTGTGCTCTCTCTCTCCAGGTACAAGAAGCAGAGCTCTTTGCCAGGGCCCCTGGGAGAAATCTTTTAATATTTATAAACCTCTGCCCTACCTGTAACAAGAGCAGGGGGGAACGCTGAGGTTTGCTGCGAGTGAACCTGACCCTGCTGTCCTGGAGAAGGGGGCACAGGGCATGCTGCCCTCAGACGGGGGAGAAACTCTCCGTCGCCCTTCAGGAGGCAGCAGCCAGCTCAGACTCGTCGCAGCTGCTGCCAAGTTGGGTCATTGTGCCAGGACAGGGCCCGGCCTCGGCTCGGCTGCGGTTTGCACCCCCTGGCAAAGGGCTGCACCAGCA
>NW_010289780.1:0-18689 GCF_000700745.2 Antrostomus carolinensis
CGCCGCCCCCCAGCTCAGCCCCCTTCGCGTCCCCGCCGTACGTGCCCGGAGCTGCGAGCGCAACCCGCGCACCGCAGTCAGACCCGCACAGAACTTCAGCCCGCCGTTTCTCTCCCCACGAGACGGGTGAAATGTAACGTGGAAGGGTAATTTTAAAAATAAGCTTTTATTGCTGTTGTTATTTCTGCTGTCGTTACGATTGTTCAGTGCTTGCTCTTCACTCTTCTCGGGTTCGCTGCAAGTTGCATATGTTTTGGTGTTGCTCATTTCCCGTCCCTCTGTCTCCCCCTGACCATGGTTGTGTGAATCCCTGCGTTCCGAATTTATCTTTATAGCCTGCTGTAAAATCCCAGTGCCTGCTCCAAGAAGCAGACATTTTGGGAAGATTCTTCATGAGAAAGGATGATTTATTATTATTACTATTATTTTGTTTAGGAAAGGAACCACCAAACTGAATCCCTTCCCCCCGCCCCCAACCCCTGGAAAGCAATCCACCTTTCATATCCTCGTTTTACACAGAAAGATGCATGAGCTGAACGGATGTAAGCTGAAATCTATCACTGCTTAAGTTTCCTGTGCCAGACTCAACCCAATAGTACCAGGAACATATACAAAATTGTGCAATACTGACATCTAAGTATGTCATAATCCTCTCTCTCTTCCTCAGCAGTATCATTACACCAGGTTAATTACATTAGTCACCTCCTGGTTCTATACATGTAGCTGCTCATTAATGTAACAATCATAAAGAAAAGAAATAATCTAATTCTTGATGCTACCGATTTTGTTTCTCTCTGATCGGATTCATTGTTCAGTGAAAAAGAGACCAGAAGAGCTGCTTTAGGTTCACTGCTGTTCTGTGCCAAGGAGCGGGGCTGAGCGAAGAGGGTGCTGGGAAGTTGAACCGGTTGGAGGGCTTCAACTGCATTGCAATTTCATAACTCCATTTATTTCTCCTCCTTTCTTGCTCTCTGGGAGCATTCTGGGACTGTCCTTTCAGGACAATCTCCCCCAGAACTGTTGGACATGAAGGGCACTACAGCAAGCAGCAGGGGGGCCACTGGCTGTGGTAAGGAGGAGGCTCTTTAAGGGTCTTACTTGGGGAAGATGAAGAAGATCATTCAAGAATCTCTTCTTCCCTTCTGAGACATTTCCACTGAAAGAAGGAAGGGGCCTTGAAGAGGGATGGCTTAAAGGAGGAATAAGTAATTCCTGGGACTCCAAGTCATTTTCTTTTTGTGTTGGTGGCTGTGCCACTCCAGCTCCACCCGAGTATTCAAGTCTTCTCATTCTTCAAAGGAGGGTAGAAAAGCTGGGCCAGGAGCCTGAAAGACTCTGAAGAGGAAAAAACTTCAGGTGTCTACTCTGGTAGTCAAATCCATCAGGCACCAACATTGCATGTGTGGATGGTAAAGGCACTCTGGAATTCTGTGGAGCTCTTAGCTCCAAGGAAGTTGTGCTCCTCCATTACCCTATACCCTCAGAAAAGTGTAGCATATCTCTTCTAGTAAAGTCACACAAGCAAACCTGGCTGGAGTGGAATTAAAAAGGTCTCAGGCCCCTTGAAAGCTCACCCATGCTTAGGCAGCAGGGTCATTCAAAGAGGAGGGGGAGAGAATAGATGATGTTATGTTTTCATTTAGGGCTCACCTTCACCTGTGTAGCCCATGTATTTAAGTGTATTTTACCAGTGCTAATGGTAGTGCTGCTTTGGGTCAAGGGTGTGCTGGGCTGCACAGGCAGGGGTTGTGTCTGGGCTGAGGAGCTTGCTCCTATTGGTATCCGAGTAGGCTGAGCAAGCAGTCACTGTAGAGGTTGTGGATTTAGGCTTGCCAGGGACTCCAGCACTGTGAGAAATTACAGATTTCATTTATAGCAAGAAAAATACTGCTGAAATGTCAGGTTTACTTATCTTTGCATTTAACAAATCCAATCAAATACAGAAGATGAAGCAGCAGCTGGGCCAAAACAGAGAGCCTCAAACCAATCCAGAACAGTTGCCTTTATTATCTTCTTCTACAGCTTTGACAAGTTTGGTTTCAAGTGACTACAGCAACAGGAGAGGGACACGTTCTCCCCAAAGAAACTGCCAGTGTAAGAAGACTAGGTTTGCAGGGTGATGAGTTCTTTAATCTCTGGCTAAGATATGAGACCTATGAGGGCTCAGTACATCTCAGGATCAGGACTAAACACGGCTTCCTGCCTCACACTTCCCAATTTCCAGAAATAATTCTCTTTCTGCTACCCTACTTATATACTCTTAGACCATTCACAATAATCCCTCTGCAGTTCTAAATGCCACAGGAGAAGAATGGAACAAAAGCAATGCAAATGCCAGAATGTCCTGTGTGACTGCTTGTGCTGTGGCTAGATGCTGTGCTGAGATTTCGTCTTTCCTACAAAGAATCATTAAAAATGATAATACAAAACAAGAATACAGAATAGAAACACAGTGGCAGATTCTTACAACAGTTGCATCTTATTGAATAGTGCAACACAGAATGACATCTATAGAAGCGTAAGGAGAGAGAAATTAATAGTCTGGAGGAAACAGAGAGATTTTAAATTACATTTTAAATTACTTGAAATGAGAAGCTGATTGAGACAGGGAGCCACAGGAAGTCTGCTTCCAATGGCAAGAGTGCTGCTATTTGTGGAGAGAAGGGGCAGTGCTGTAGGAAAAAAAGGGGCACAAGAAAGATGCAGGAAGGGAGATGAAGGGCACAAAGTCAGTAGCAACTCCATAGGATGGTAATGGAACTGAATAGAGTGTTTGTGGCTTGAGTGCTGCAGTGGCGGTTTTTGGCACATAGGAGAAAATCAGACAGCGACAGTGTATGAAAACTGGTATCTAGGAATTTTCATCCTGGGGAGGCCAGCTCAGAAGGAGCTGCTGTAATGAGATGCAAAAGAGATGGAGTTGATGCAGCTATATTCGCAGGCAGAGCAGAGGTGTTAATAGACAGATGCACCAGCAGAGGAGATGTTAGGAAAAATAAATTGGGGTTAGGCTGATGATTATAGAACTGGAAGCCAATGGGGCAGAGAATATAGAAGTGAGATATGATATGAAAGATATTTCAGTGTAAGAAGTTGAAAAAAGTCACATATCTGTATGGTTAGACAAGCAGAGGAGGTGATCAGAGCAGTCATCACTGGCATCCAAATCTGAGGGTCTCAATGCACTTTAGAAACTATTCATATCGTATCTGCATGCTGGTGGTTTTCTTAGACCAATTTAACAAACTAGAAAACTGAGGAAAGAAAATTTGTGTTTTTGCCAGACAATTTCAGGTGGAGATGATAGAGACAGAGCGAGAGAGAGAGAGAGAGAGAGAAATACAGACAGAAAAAGCCTCAGTGGTGCTCTCTTCTTACCTTCAGGTTTGTATAACGTGAAGATCAGCATAAAAGACAGTTTAAACATTCAAATATTACAGGAAATTCATCTCTAGTGTAACACTGTGACCAGAAAGGAAGAAAGAAGAAGGGAGATGCAGGGTACAGAGGTCTAAAAATTAAAGTGAATAGGTTTACATGCAAAAGTGGTGCTGGTGCTGCCCTGAGAATACATTAAAAATTCCTGTGTCAGACAGGACTAGAACTCTGGCAGGGACCAAGTATGCAGTTATAAGGCTGCAATACATAACTCCCTCAGTTTCTGACCTATATCCTCTCCCAAGCTAAATGTTGTGCAAGCAATTCATTTAGCCTCATAACACTCTTAAAAAGTAACATGTTCACTAGTTTGTGGAGGCACTGAAAACTTCAAAACGTTGAATCCAGAAGACTAGGTTTCCCAGAATGAATTTTCCACCATGATGAATTGTTGGGATGTGAACTGCTTTGCCTCCCTTTCTCTTTCCATACTGTGCTGAGGTTTGTATGTACAGCAGCCTCCTAATCAATAGGAATAGAAGAAAAAAAAAAAAAAAAATCAATGTCTGCAACCCATTAGCTCTAACAGAGGGCAGGCTGCTAACAAGTCACTGTAGCTGGAATTTCAGTATTTTGCAAACTATCCTCAGTGAGAATATATGCATACATATAGACACAAACTTACTGAATAAGACTAGCAGAGAAAATCAGTTGTGACAGCATTCCCCCATCCCACCAGCATGCTATCCCCACATATTTGCATAAATATGTTAAACTAAAGACACTATCCCCTCACCCAGACGCTGCCCTTCATACTTTACCACTACAGAGCACACAGTTTTCTACACTTGATCTATAATCCCAGACTCCCTTCATGGTGGACCATCTTGTATGTAAATAAATACAGGCCTCTACACACCCTTACTCCTGCATAAACCATACACGATAGAAATCCAATTTGAGATCCACTTCTTCACAAACATACAACCATTTCTTCTCCTTTGCTTTAAGCCCAGATCCTTCATGGAAATCCTCTTTTTTCATCCCATTCGTATCCAAAATCAGGCACAGATAGTTCCCACAGACATTCACATATATCCAATCCTGGAAGCATATTCCAGGAAACAAATAGTTGGTGAAAAGGCTATGGCTCAGGTTTTATAGTCAGAATCTGCTCTAAGATCAAAGCAGAGGGAAAGGGTCTCTAGAATGGATTACAGAAGCAAAGGGTCTCACTGCCCATTGTACATGAATTACTGGCACAAGTTTACTCCCAGTAAAGCCTTTGTCCATCCATTTACTGACTGTAACTAGAACAGACTCTCAGTCCTGATCTGCCTCTCATGGTAAGGGATGGTATCTCCTGGTCAACTTGACTTATAGAAGTCATCATTTCTTGACAAACAGGCTTAGGTTTATGAAAATCCATTGAGAAAATGTGCAGCAGCTGTGGGTCGACTCTTAAAGAAGAAAAGAGCCTGTTTTCATGTAAATATAGCAGTTATCAGAATTGCAAAGAATAAGGCAAGAAAGAGAAAGGTCTTGTTTTTTTCTGAAGATTTTCAGAATCTTCCTGGAAGCATCAGCACAATGATAAATGCTGAGGGAAAGGTGAAGCCTACAGTGAGGGTGGTTCATGTTGACACTGATCGATATTCTGTGATATCAGACTTTCTTCCCATGTAAAGGGCACAGATAGGGACAGCGAAGAGGATCCTGTGCAGCCTCATCTATTCAGTATCATCATTTTAAGCCCCAATGCAGCCCAAACATGAGCTTTTGCCATCTGGTCCTCAGCATCCACAGAGGTATCACTGGGGCTTCCTGCATGGGGAAGGTGGTACTGACACAGGTAACCCTTCTGCAAGCCGACTATATGCACTTTTGTCTTCTTCAGGACATCATTGGCTCTTCTACGGTCAGATAGTTCAGGGTATCAGGGGAGGAATATTGAGCTTCTGTACTGCTCTATGCTCAGTAAAAAAATCAGGGTTAAAAGAGGCTCTTGAAGGAACATCCTAAGCAAAACAAGAGAAATGGTTAGTCTCTGGGACCGGTTATTTAGTTGGTCTGACTTTTCACCAGGTCCCACTGATGTCAATAACAGGCTACTGGTTAATTCTTTTTGTAGTCAGGGAGACATCCCATGAAATGTACAAGTACTTTAGACACTTTTCAGAGAAAGCTAGCTGATGTATAGTGTCCACAGAGCCATGATATTAATTCCTAGCATCTAGTTTTATTTTACCATTGTAATGGTTGAGGATCCCCTGTGTGAATTCCTATGGAGGAGGCAGGTTAAACACATCAGATTAAGCCGGTCAGACGCTAGACTGGAGCATTATGGTGATGCACAGAAGAGTATACCATGGGTAGAAATGGTAGAGAGGTGATATTCTCTGCCTTGGGAATGAAGACCTATTTTAAAAATAAAACAAAACACATATGGCTGTTTAGGCTTCTAACTCCATGTTTAGACATCGAAGAGCTGTCCTGATTTTCAGTTGTGCTGAGCAGTCAGCATCTCACATTGATTTTGCAGAGATGTAGAGGCTCCAAATGCCTCTCAAAATCTGGATGTCTGTTTTGATGTCTAAATGTCATTTTAGCAGATTAACCTTGACCTTGTGTAACAATAAAATTCTTAAAAGAAATGAAATCAGAAGTCCCAAGGCCAAATGCTGGGTTCATCAGGATTTGCCACTTTCAGACATTCACTGCAGCTACTGACCACTTGTGAAAATTTCTGGGAATGGTCTGAAAGCAGAGTTTACTCGTGCTGTGGCAAATCATAGGAAGTGAGGAGTCTACTGCAGAGCAAAGCAATTCCCAGCCCTGCACTTTGCTCATCCAGCTCCACCAGACCAAGCTCAGGACCTTGATGATGCCTCTCTGCTGGCTAAGTGGGTCTCCTCAGCAGCACCAACCCCAGCAGAGGCTGGCCAAACATTCTAGCCCATCCTTCAAGGCTGTGGGGTTATGGTTCTCCTTTGTGCTCCTCTAATTTGTTTGCTCTGTTATCTGCTTTGACACAGCAAGCAAGTCTGGCAGGGGGCATGGGGAAGCAGATCTATCTCAGCCACGCTCCCCTCTCCATATCAGTGACAGAGGAACATGCACAGGAAAAGACAGCTCAGAGACAGGAAAAAAGGAATCTCAGGCTGGTTGTTCCCTGGGATAAGGGGGTCGCTGGGAGATAAGCAGTCCCTTATGCAGAGCTGGTCCTCTTCCCATGCTCACCACTGCTGCATTCTTTGACAGGACACTTTTCCAGGTTGCTTGTGTCTGTTAGATAAAACCATTCAGTTACCGTCTTTCCAGTAGCCAGTCTGAAGTGACAAACCACTTCTGTGTTTCTCAGACCATTGGGACTCTTCTCTGCAACTGACCTATATTAGTTATAAGCTTCATTTGTTCTGGCCTGCACTCCTCTCTCTTCTACCACATGGAGCACATGCACCGCTCCTCCCCCTCACACAAACACCTTTACACATCCAAGGACATTGTAAAAATAAAATGATCACAACCTGGCCCTCCGGGAACCTCAGTTTTACAGTTTGTCCCGCTCTGATGCCAACAGAATTCACAACCCAGTTCATGAGAGACAGACAGTGAGTGAGAGAAAGCAGGCAGACAGGCACAGGCAGAAGGAGATGGAGGAATCAGGGAGAGATAAAAAGGAGCAGAAGAAAAGAAACAGAGCAACTGAAAGGAATAAGCTGCAACAACAAGAGAAGGCATGTAAACCAGGAGTCTGGAACACAACAGAGAAAGGGGGATGGAGTTACAGGGAAGAGTAAAAATTTAAAATGATAGAAAATCAAAGGAAGAGATAAAGAAGAAGATGAAAAAAGAGGAAAGGAAAGAAGAGAAAATAAATGATCAAAGAGAAAGGGAGGAGGTCAAGTCAGGCAGCAAAGCAAAGTGGTGTCTATGACATGAGGCAGAAGAGTTAAGAAAGTACCTGTGAATCTGGGCACTTCTTTTTCACATCTCCTTTTCCATTGAGAGTACACTGTGAGAAAAAGGGGAAGAGGAGGGGGAAGAAAAGGATAAATAAGTGCCTGAGCTGCGATCTTAAACAGCTCCTAGCAGCCAATTAGGTACACTGGAAACAGACAGTCCACAGGTTGCAAATGCTCAGGTACACATTGCAGTTCAGGAAATGGTCTGCACTAGCACAGTGGCATTTATTCTCCCTGGTCCACCAGGTCTCTGTGAGCTGGCAGAGAGCCCTGCATATATAACAGTGCTCCTGTTTACTACGGGGGAATTGTGCTCTGATCTCTGCTCTGCATCCTCTCTCAGGTCCCAGTAAGAAAACCCCAGGCCCAAACATATGAGCATCTCCCTTCTTATATGAATCCCCTCCCCCTCTACGACCCATCCCCACTCATTTGCACTGCCTTGCCTTCCCATGTCTCTCCTTTCCCCACACTTCACCTCTAGCCTTGCTTTCTTGCTGCTTCTTTAACTCTCCTTGATGTCTCTCCTCTTTCCTTCTGGCTCTTCTTCCTCACTGTCATTCATTCAGCTCCTCCTTACACAGGCATATATATAAACACCTCCCCACATACACACACTCTTTATCTCCATCTCTGTAGTTATCCACTTACCTATCACTGTAGTACCTAGCTGACACACATCTCTCTCCCGCAGACAATCCATCTCTCTCCCCACCACAGACACACCTGCCAAATCTGTCTGTTTTTCTTTCCTTCGCAGATGTTCTTTCAATGTCCTCCAGCCCATCCATTTCTTTGTCTCCCCCTGCCCAATTCTTCTGTTTGTTTTTCCCTCTCTAAAATCCAATCCTTTCCTTCTCCCCCACTCTGCCCATCTGTCTGTTCCTCCTTCCTACAGTTCTCTCCAGCTGACACACATGTACCCTAGCCCATCTCTCTCTCTCTCCCCTTCTTCCCCCCTTCACATATTTCATCTTTTTGTGTCTCCTACACACCCAGGCCCATGCATGCTCTCTCCCACACAGAGAGGAGGCAGCGGCAAAGAATTTGCTGCTGACCGCTGCATTGCTAGGAGGCAAACACATGGCCGGCCTTGTGCAGGCCAGTTTCTGCCTGAGTGCCCCAAGTCACATATCCCCAGCATCATCTCCAGCACTGGGAAAACAGATGGTATAATAAATGAGTGCAGTCTGATAAAAGGAGGAAAGGGTGCCTGCCTCAGATGCCCCTCACCCGTGCAGAGACACACATGCAACACGGGCACAGCTCTCTTGCCCCTATATCAGTCCAGTTTTATGCCAGAACTAGCCAGCTGCACAAGGCACAAGCTCTATCCTAGTACCAGATGGAGAGGAGATGGGTATAAGAGGGTGGTAGTGGACAGAAAAAACAGTGGGGGTTTTTTGTTGTTGTTTTTTTTGTGTTTTTTTTTTTTTTTTTCTGACACCAGCTTACAACCCCAGAAAGAAAAGTACATGGGGGGATCTAAGCAGTCTTAAGGGGAGGGCTGTTAGCACGGGAGGTGTAGTGGAATTGTGGGTACATATAGTTACAAGACTTTGAGGTACAAAGACAGTTGGGAGGAAAAAGGCAAGAGGCATGGACAGTGTAGAGGAATCAGATATCAAAATGGTTGCAGACCGTGATGCCATCCAGTGATCTTTTCTGTCTTGGTGAAGAGGGAAAGCCACCCTACTGGCAATCTTAGCTGGGAGGGCCATCAAGAGCAATGACTTAGTCCACTTAAGGGAAATATCCCCAGGTCTCAATAGGTGGAGGATATCACTAGAGGACAGACTCTGCATTACTCTGCTTTTGCTCATACCAGAACTGTCCTCTTGCCCTTACCCAGTTTCACGACATTGTCCTTTATCTCTTCCTTACCATGCTCCTTTACCTCCTCCACTACCTCCCTAGACATCTGCTTCCAGAGACTTGCAGCATCCTTTCCTCTGCATTTACCTCAGTTACAAGAAACCCCCACTTGTTTACCCATTTCCAAATCCACCAGTGTTCCCTCCCCATCTAACATTTTCACATTGCAGCCTGATCTGTCTCTGCTGACAATAGCACTGAAAAGCATTATCTTAACCCTGTAAGACACCTTTCCTAGACACTCTGTTCTGCTGTGTCTTACAAGCTGATTTTATGCCTGGTGCTTCAACTGCAACCTGAATTTCAAAAATTCCAGTTTCAGTCCACAAACTGAAGCCACTCAACATCACAAAAACAAAGTGATGTTTTTGTCCTAGAGATCGCACACAACAGCCATGCACAGCTGCTAGACTAAGAGAAAGTGATGCTTCACAGGAATCAAACTAAATTAGCAAAAGCAGAGAAGGGAAACTGATACAGAAAAGAGTTTCCTCCCATGCAGACTGAACATATTTTTTATTGTAGTAAATTTTATTCATGAACAGAGTCATTTCTGTCTGGTTTACATTGCATTTACACATATTGCATTTTTCTATTTTGGGGGTTAAATATTGATATTCTGGGGAGGTCTTCCGCTGTATGAACGGATTAGAAAGTTTTGTTGTGAGATGTCAATGCTCAAGTTGTAGTGAACACTTCTATTGGGTCAGGTGAGGTGCAGGTTCTCTTTCCATTCCCTGAATGGATGAACATAATGTATTCAGGATGCTGCAGCATAATTAGGCATAACTTTACATGTTGTTCCCTTCTCTGTCAAACAAACAAAAGCTTTAAGCAAATAGATCACCCCACTTTCTGGCAAAAGAAAATAGAGAGAGCCCTGGAACTAATTTATGTTTCCAATGATACAAAGATGCATGGGTAACAACTGTAGGTGTCTATTTCTTTCCACTTAGAAATCTCCTTGGAAGACCTGTATTCAGTCTGAATTTCCAACACCTCTTCACACTCTTCCACCCTTTTAGTCTGATAGTGTCCTTAGCTTACCTATTCTATTTTTTCTGGTTTCACCTGGATATGCTGACTTCAGCCTCTGCTCCTCACAGCATCACAGCTTTCTGTTGTTATCTCTCCACATTACTCCTAGGCTTATCATCTTGGATGCTGGCTACTGCCTTATCAAATCCCAGCATCAACCCTGTCATGCAGACTTTAACTTGTCCTGCCTTGTCCTAATGCAGGCCCAACCTAAACTGCTGGCTACCATTGACCTTACTCATCATGGCTCCAACCTTGACCCTGACATCTTGGCCCTGAAAAACTCTGTTCAGTTATTTATTCTTACTACTTGCCCTCCCACCTGCATTGTCATCCAGCTTTACCCTGTACCCTGCCACTTTATACATCATTCTACAAGCCAGGAAAAGCTTTAGGTCTTCCCAGCCCTAATTCCAACACTGCCACTCTGCCTACAGCAAATTCTTATTCCCCTACGGCTCCTGCATTTCCCCTGTTTGGGATGCAGCAGCTGATCAGTTCTGCCTATATACCTTGTCTGCTCACAGTCCCAAACTTAAAGTCCTTATATCATGTATTTTTCCAGTACTTGTGCAGAAAGATTAGAGGCTCCACGTTTCTCCAATTGATGCATATCTAGCTGGAGGGAAACTCATCAAACTGACCCCATCCCTGACCCCAACTTGACATGTAGGGTCTGTCACATTTCCCTTTTAAACATTGCCAGATTTGTATTTGATCTCAGAGACCAGGAAAGAGAGCAATTCCAGGCTTCTCTTGACAAACAGCTCCAGGGGAGGAAATATGTGAAGCTGTGACAGAACAATGAAACGAAGACCACCAAGGAGTAAAACAAAACAAAACAAACCCCCACAAAAACCACCAAAACCCAAAACAAAAACCAAAACCCAAAACTCCAATCAGAATGAGAACAGCCAGTGTCTGTGAAAGTCACACTGCAGCAAGCTCTGAAGAGCCAAGGTGAAGCTGCCAGAACTCAGCTGGGGGTCTCCCATTAGGAAATTACACTCTAGACTGAGCAACATCCCCATCCCTCAGGTGACTTCAATAGGGAGTCACAACACCTAAAGAGCGCTGAAAAGACTAGAGATTGAGTAGCTCTCTTCTTTCTCCCTCCCTCAAGCATTGTTGTTCTGGGTCAACAGAGCCAAGGGCAACTGGCACAGAAGACATTGTTCTCAAGGCAAGATGACAGCAGGAGGAAGAAATAGGATGTGAGAAGCAGAGAGATGATGTGCCCTTAGGCTAAGAGAGATGTTGTGGGGGCCAACATGGCCCTTGAAGAGCTCCTGTTCAGATTCCACCTCTGCTGCAGAAGGTCCTACAAGTCCCTTAGCCCCAGCTTCCATGAAGTACCATCTGCAAGATGGAAAAATTACTTGCTAAGAACAAGCAAAGGCGGATATTTTCCATCAAGAATTGGATATGAGATAGGAAAAGAAGGACTGAAAATGCATGGGGAGAGAGTGATCCCATCATGGATGGTGTCAAGAATAGGAATGTCTTCCTGCTATTAGCAGATAATCTGCTATCACACTGCTGGCTTTATACAGGCAGATGAGACAACAACTGCAGGCAGTTGCCACCTGAACATCACAGATCCCGTAATTATTAAAAGCAGAGCACAGCCTTCAGTGGGGTAGGGATCTGTGTAAGCACCACCAGAAAGCAGTTGCTGCCTACAGAACAGAAATGCAATGTTTTCCCTGCTGTCAGCACCTGCGTCAGGCTCCTGGTTTCTCTTGAGATACAGCTCTTAATTGGGATAGATTGTACATTTTCTGCTGTAGCCCAGCCCAGCTCCCAGTTTAATTGCTAGTTTATGACTTAGCCTGTTTTGTGCTTTCCACACTACTTCTTTCCCCATTTAATCTAATAGAATTATAGAAAGTATTGCTGGGAGGACCTCAGGAGGCCACATGGTTTATCCTTCTGCCCCAAGGCAGTATTTCATTTTCAACAACATCATGTGTCTTTTGCTATCAGGTCAGATCGGTCCAAGATGTATAGTGGGTAAAGAAATGAAGCTTACCCAGGGGAATCAATTGGCATAAAAGACTAAATCCAGCCCTTTAAGTCACTGAAGTTATATCAGAAATAACCCTGGTCCAAATGGTGTCATTTATCAGATCAGTTTTCTGAAAGACATCCTTTCTTAAGTTTTAAGTCTCTAAAATGAACAAATCTCTAGAAGAAACTGTTCCGACAGCCCCATTTCAGTATATTTAATACTTTATTATGAACAGCAGTGACCACTCCATTGTTAAGACTGAACAAATCTTATCACAGTATGATCAGCTTTGAAACTCCTATTAACTCCCACAATAAAATCTGATCTTTTTGGAATTTTACATCCTGCATTTCACTCCACAGTAGAATATGTCTGGCAAGACAAAACAAAACCATTAAAGGATCTTTAATATGACAACTTTACACAAACAAATTTCCAGTAAAATTTCAGAATGTCAGTCAGCTTCTTAAGGTTCTTTCTTCCAAGACAATTTGACTAAAAATTCCACATTTGTTTTCTTTCATCTGCTAATCTCTCTAAGGAGAAATGTCTTGCAGCCTTGGGAATAGATATTGCAGAAATTAGAGGGATCAAAAAAAAAATCAGCTGGTGATGTATCAAGCTAAGTAAAGCAGGGCACAAGTATAACAGGGATTCTGTGCAGCAGAACCATGAGGACCAAAGGAAAGGTAAGAAGGGGGAAAGAATGTTTTTGTCTAATCCAATAAGCAAGCAGGAAAAAAAATGACTATGTATCTCTTAAAAACTGCTAAAGGCCTGTTTGCTCCCTCCCCTTTCTTTTGAAATTTCAGTTCTGGTTGAGCCAGAACTGGGTCTCTTCTGGGTTGTAAACACCCATGCTGAGCACCTGCAGCACTGCACAGCTGGACAAAGTATGGGAGCTGTAGGAAGACAACAAGCCTTCTGGCCAGCAGACAGGCTTTCTGCCTTCCTCCCACTGTTCTCCACGGTGTCTGTAATTCAGAGGGATGCTAAGGCTGTAAGCAGCAAACATGCATCCTCACCCTACAGATGTGACCGCAACAGTTACTGAAAACAGTAAGAAGAACTTAATAATGGCTTCAGACTCTTACTCATCCTGCTTGTCCAGCTCAACTACTCTCTTCTCTAAACTCCTTCACATAGATTGTCCACAGCCTTCCCATATCTGGCTCCCATGTTCTCTACCCACTCTTCACTACTAGCCTCTACAACCGAGGTCACAAATAAGCTAACAAAACAGCAACAAGCATCAGCTGCATCATGCTGGGATTATATAGCACATTAGCCAGGAAGGACAACATATTATGCTTTTAAAATGCATTCAGAAGGACTGGGATGGTTATCGTCAAACAGACCATTTTGAAGGACATTAAGTTTTGTCTACGCTAGTGTTTGAAATAGTTCTGTAAAAACCAAGTTGGGCAACATGCTTTAGATACGACCTCTTTTCTAATTCTAGTCATGGCCCATAGAAAGAGGGAAAGGGGCAGTGGGTGAATCCCTACTGCTAGCTAATTAGATCTCAGGCAATATATCTTTCCCTGCATGGAATGCATTTTTCTTCGCTAACTTCTCAAAAGCAGCTTCGCTATAAATCACAAATCACCACTGCAAGCATTCCCTTAATGAGATCCTCCAGCTTTTGCATTCATTTAATAAAAGAACATTCACCAATCTTCATCTTACTGGTGCATTTAGACTGTTTATTTGAGGTTATGGGAGGTCCTTCTGGTGCAGAGAGATTGAATTCCCTGGTTAAAGATTGCACAGGATTCACTTTATCACCCATTCCCAAGGCGTTCCTTGGTGTCCTTACAGGTGGCATGCACACCTGGCATGCTGTTTTCAATATGAAAAAATATCTGTCTGGTGTTGTGATCACATCACCAATGTGAGCTAACAAAGGAAAACAAACATTCTTTAACTAGATCAGCACAGCATCCAAAATAACTTTTATTCTTAATAGTCAGAAGTACTGGTACCTGCAGGCAAGACTCTACTCAGTCCATGTAAATTAACAGACACTCCCTAGGATTAACAAGACAACTTATGTAAGATAAGAATGCCAGTAATGCTAATCCAATTCAAAAGAGTCTTCTAGCTACCCTAAGCCCATGGAGGAGTCCTTCCTTCTTTGGAGGAAGCAAGAGCTTTCCCAGTTGGTTCTGTCATTTTTTGAGGTGGCTTCTAGCAAAAGAACCTCTTAATTTTCTTTTACTGTGGGCTGAGCTCCTACTTAACCTTTTTAGCTGGTATTCATGTTTCCTAGCTAATTCCCAACATCAACATAATGTTGCCAGTGAAATGAGCCCAGCTGCTTTTCCAGATTCTTGAAGTGCTTCATAAACTCAGCTACAACATCTGCAGCCATATTTCTTATGTTCAATCCAATGCACTGGGCATAAAAATGGTTATAAAATGCATCTATAAAAGTCTTGAAACACAGATTCCTGAAAAGACTGCCTGAAAAATCACTCAGTGCTTACTCTACAAATTCCAGCTTCCCTTGCCCAAGGGAGGCTAACATAATCTGGGAGAAGAGAAAGGTTACAGTTTTGAACTCCTTGGTGTTAGGCTCAGTTTCAAGGCAGTACCTTCCGACGGAGGCTTTCACATGCTGCATTAGCAAACAGACTCTTACACACGCAGCATCAGTACTCAACACAAAAGAGTTCTCTCAAGGCTTTTGCCCTTTCTGATACGGAACTTCCAGCCAGACATGGCTGTGTCAGAATAACTTAGCCAGGTTGTCTTTCATTTCCTCAGTTCTGTTTCCACTATTGACATCAGAATCATGGTCTTCAACCCCAAATTCAAGGACAAGCAGGAAAAGTTTAGCAACAAAGAGGACTCTGATTCTAGTAAGGGATTGAGAGCTGAACCTAATGAGAACCTGGTATTGCCAGGTTCAGCTAACAAAGAAAAAGACAACACAAAACCACATAAGATGACAGAGACATGAAGAAGAATTTATTTTTTTTTTAAATTTTGGACTCGTCTTTAGAATAAAAGAGGTAATCTTTCTATGTGACCCCATTTTGCAGATAAGTCAATTTGGATGCGCTAGCAGGAAGTCCTGCTCGCTTCAGGAGAGGTAGCTTCTTGAGAAATCTTGTGACCCGGGACCAGCAGAGGGCACTCCACTACCAACTGACAGCAGTACAAATGCAAGACAGTTCCTACCAGGCAGCGAGACACAATGAAGAAAAGAACCAGATCCTAGAAGTCATAAACATGTATTTGTCATCAGCATATCAGTCCTACAACAGATAAGGGTAATACTATTAAAATAGGCCTCAAACTCTGGGTACTCCTAGAAACACACTTAAATCCAGCTTGGTCCCCACACATCTCATCCTCTGTGTGTTGATTTTAGGGCATAGGCCTCTCACTGAAAATGCTTTTCAAGTGGCAGGGCCAAATCAGTCCTGCCTTGCAACATATGCCTCAAGGCTGGGTTGCTTAAGTTGAAAAACATCCTGTCAGCTTCCTCTCTCCTTCTCCGAACCTCTAAATCCTTGCTTGTAGCAGCAGGAAGTCTGCTCAGACAAGAAACAAGACAATATCAAAGCAAAGAGCTGGCAATTTCCATTCTGCCCTCCCCTTTTACTCCCCACCTCCTCCAACCTAGCAGACTTTCAGTGAGCACAGAACCAAGTTAGAGGATATGAAAGGAATGTTGAGGTAGCAACTTCAGAAGAGTGTCTTTCCACTTGTTTATTTCTAGTTTATTTTGAATTACCAGAAAACGACCACGAAGAAGCAAATAGCTCATTTTTTTTCTTCTCTCTGTATTCCATCCTGCAGGATTCTGGGCACTAGAAGAAGCTTAGAGGATAAATAAGTCATTCCAGTCATGACCCTCAAGATACTGAGTGAAAAGTTTCCACTTTCTCTTTGTACATTTGGTAGAATGACTTTGCCAGGATGTGGAAAGGGACCTCAAAATTTTTCATCTCCTTCTGTAAAGAAATAAGAAAGTTGTGAATGACAGATGGAATAAGCATTTGACTACTTCTGCTCTAACTGCTTCACAAAAGACAGATAAAACTGAATGTTAGATGATTGAGTTAGATGACAAAGGAGTGGAAGAGAGCCCCCAGTTATCTCTATTTACCTGAAAGAGAAGATAACTTTACAAACACTCACTTCCACAGATGGTGAAAGGAGCAGATACTCACCACTGACATTTCACAGTATTCCAGGTCATGTTTCTCAGCCCACTCCTGTGCTTGTTTCTGCTCCACAACTCGACGACCAACTAGGTCTGTTTTATTCCCCACTAAGACACCTATAAAAAACCCCCATGAAAAATAGGAAAAACAACAGCCCAGAAATGCTAACTGGTTAGCAATAAATGCTGGAATATTTGTAGACGTAGCTGAACAAGTTGGAGGCATGGAGAACAGTCTAAAACTGCCTAAAAAAGGTTCCACAAAGGAAACACATTCATACCTTATCTGCTTTGTGATAAAAGTCAATGAGGTGGAGGAAGCTATGCTTGCTCCTGGGTTAAAATAAATGCTCGTGCTCTCTGCCACATCTCATTTGGAACAATTGCTGTCATACAAGAGGGGAGCAGATAACAAGAATCTCAGACATTTCTTACCTGGGATGTGCATTCCAACTGCTTGAGACCTCAGCTTCTCCAACCACTTGGCACAGTTGTTGAAAGATTGCTCATTAGTGACATCATAAACGAGGCACAGGACGTTGGGTTGCTCCCACTGCACAGCAAGAAAGGAACATTGTCAGCTCTAATGAAACTGATGTGGTCAACAGCCAGTCTGTAAACATGGCAAACACAGATGCCAAGACAAAAATAAAAAGCCTAACATACAGGAATCCTATGCCCTGGCTGAGGTTTCACATTTCAGTTGAGCTGACTAAATGGATAGCTGGCACTGGGCGAGGTGGTCTTGCTCTCTTTCCCCATTCCTGTCTGCACAGTCCTGCTCCTTTACTTGTATTAGCTCTGGCATTCACCCCATTCCCATGGGGAAGCTGATTCTTCATGCTAAATCAGCATAAAATTAATCCTAGAGAAAAAAGTAGAAAGGTTTTCTTCCAGTTTGAGAAGCTGAGCCAGCTTCTTGAGGGCTCCCTTGCAGACCAGATCTAGCACAAGGGCAAAAGCAGAATTGCCTCTTGTAGAGCAATGGACCATTATGTTGACTTAGCCATCTTATGAAACTTCACATCAATTAATTGATCCTACCTCTCAAAATGAGATAACACAATGGAGAACTGTACAGGTAAGGACATGAATGTGTGAAGGAAAAAATCATAGAATCATAGACTGGTTAGGATTGGAAGGGACCTAAAAGATCATCTAGTTCCAACCCCCCTGCCATCAGCAGGGACACCTTCCACTAGACCAGGTTGCTCAAAGCCTCATCCACCCTGGCCTTAAACACTTCCAGGGAGGGGGCAACCACAGCTTCTCTGGGCAACCTGTTCCAGTGTCTCACCACCCTCACAGTGAAAAACTTCTTCCTAATATCCAATCTAAACCTACCCTCTTTCAGTTTAAACCCATTTCCCCTCGTTTGGGCATTAAGTGCCCTTATGAAAAGTCCCTCCCCAGCTTTCTTGTAGGCCCTCTTCAGGTACTGGAAGGCCGCTGTTAGATCTCCCCGGAGCCTTCTCTTCTCCAGGCTGAACAGACCCAACTCTCTCAGCCTGTCCTCATAGGAGAGGTGCTCCAGCCCTCAGATCATCCTGGTGGCCCTCCTCTGGACTTGTTCTAACTGGTCCATGTCTTTCTTGTGTTGGGGTCTCCAGAACTGGACGCAGTACTCCAGGTGGGGCCTTACAAGAGTGGAGTAGAGGGGCAGAATCACCTCCCTCAACCTGCTGGCCACACTTCTCTTGATGCAGCCCAGGATACGGTTGGCCTACTGGGCTGCAAGCAGGACAAGTATTATGCTCAAGGCCAAGAATGAGTCCTGTTGGATCAAACACATCACTATAACACACAAAAATCCCCACTGCTGGAGTAGCAGAAAAACAGATGCTTTTCTCAGAAAAAAAAACAACTTCAACTGACAGCACACAGCGATTCTCAGTTAAACATCCCTATTCCTTTTGTAAGAAAACTGAACAACTATCGGCCTTCCTTCCTCTGGAAAGTATTTCTTCTTGTACTTTTACTAGTTTTGGAGCAGCAGAACAGGACGCATTTGCAACTGAGGTAATTGCTCCCATTTACACTAAAGACAAAGTTTGCTACATCTGCCAGACTGGGGAGTTCAAATCTTCAAAGCAAAAGCACTTATTTGGAAGAAAAGGACTGTTACATAAGACTTACCAGTTTCTCCAGCAATTCAGAAAATAGATCTTTTCCTGCAGAGTCAAAAATGAAGAATTCCTGAAAGCGGAAACAGAAAGAAGGCTCTTGCCAGGAAAAAGGCAGTGTA
>NW_010289780.1:18723-20177 GCF_000700745.2 Antrostomus carolinensis
CATTTTGTCCAGTACAACAGTGTCATGTCCCTAAGGGACAAGTTCCCTGCACTGAGAATACTCCAGTTGAGGTAGTATGAAAAAATAAATAGCTATTTTTCATGTATAACCAATAAAAGGATTACCTCTAAGGCCCCAAGTCTGTTTTCCATCCCTTCAGGAAACAGAATATGTGGAGAGCAGGACAGTAACCTGCACTATTTATACAAAATTACACGTGGTCTACATTCCACTAGTGGGACTATGGGGCATTAAGGAAAAATAAAATATAAGTTCCAGCTTCTGCAGTTCTAAGAAACATGAACTGAACTTGAGTGCCCTAAAGGACAGAACAGAATCCTAACAAAGCTGGCAACAGCTTTGGTTTAAGATGTCATGTTGGATACAAGTATGTAAAACTTACATTTTTAAAGTTAAACTAACCCTGGAGTATCAGCAATCGTACATGATCAGCCTCATTTCCTTAATGCAACTTAATGGCCTTATGCACATGCAGAGTGATCTTCCACCAGAATGTGACTGAAGTGAGGTTTGAGCTCTGGATGTCTCTTTCTGACCCAATTTATGGCACAGAAAAACTCACCACACTATTACTTGACTCTGGAACTGATACAACCTTCACCAACAGTTCTATGCCCGTTGTCTGTCAAGAAGAATCAGGAAAACAAGGATCAGAAGAGTTTTTAAGAGCCTGTCCGACTGCATACCAACTATGCACTGGATTGAGGCAATCCTTGTGAATCATTACAATCCCATCAAACACAGGCTGCTGGGAACTCCTCATAGCTCTGGTAACATACTCCCACCTACATGTCAAAGCCATGTAGATTTGCTCTGATGGGGGGAAAAGACGGAGAAGAACCAACATCCAGAGATTTGCTTATACACAGCTAAGGGCATTAGCTGAAATCTGCAGGGCTATGTTCACTATCACGTTGCTGCTCTAAAGCGTGTCTTAGAACGTTCTGCACCAACCATGTGATCAGCTAACATATGGGACTGAGGTTATTTGTGCTTCTCCCACCTTTTATCTCATTCTGCTTTGTAGCTTGTTTGTTTGTTCTATTTCTATCCTTAACTTCTGGTTTCCATCTTTATTTCAATGAATAAACATATTTTAGGGTTTTTTTCTCCACACTCATATTTTCCTTTTTTTGCTTTACTTATATTTACTTTTATTTTTATCCTGCTTCTGATTAGTCATCACCATTGATTCTCACACTGAAAGACTGCAAACTGTATCCTCTTCATTTGGGAACAGTTTCTGTAGATTATAATTATCTTGGGGCTATACAGCACATCTTCATGTTTGCATAGTGATAAGCACACTGTCCACATGCACATTTAATAGTCAGAATTAAAAGCTTTCTCCTTCAGCAATGCTTTTTAAGAGAGCACTCCCTAAAGGGGGAAGATCTCTAAGACCACAAAAACTTGTAAAAACCTTGTTTCAG
>NW_010289780.1:20209-23837 GCF_000700745.2 Antrostomus carolinensis
CTGCATTAAGTTTCAAAACCAGCACCCACACAATGTAAAGACTTATAGAGCATTAAATGGTTTCTCTTCAGAATCTAGGTTGTAAGAGAAAGAAAACCCGAATAAGACCCCCACCTTGAATGCCTCAACTTAAAACCATATTATTTATTTTGTTCTCAAGCAACTTAGAAAAATGTTGCATAGCAGTCTGAACCTGTTGTATGCTTACCAGTGTGTAGTTCTTCTGAAAATGAGCCCCATCATTGCGGAACATCTGGGCTAAAGCACTCTTCCCCACAGCTGGATCTCCTGCAAAATGAAAAACACGGAAGATTTTTGCTTCACCTTAGAGAATCCTATTTTCCCTCAGTTCTGTTACTATCATACGCCATAAGAGGTTGGATGCTGTAACTCTGAATACAGGCAAGATCACTGTCCCAAGAAGCACAAAACAATCTAAAAGGTATTACCCACATGAGGAAATTAATATTGCCATTATGCATACTGGTGCTGACATCTGATTTCTGCTCTACGAATGACAGTAAAGGGCGCCCAGCTCAGGGTGGAACTGCTGTTTATTTAAAATTCATGTCTACCCTACAGCCTTTACCTAAGGATTAAAATTTCCCAGATATGTTATCAAGTAGAGAAAAACACAATGTGATAAGGGAGACTGGGCTGCGCAGGAGGCTATTTGCTCTCCTTAGATTGTCCATTTCCGCAGATTCACATCCTTGTTATATACTGAGTTTAGGCAAGAGACAGGTCATTTATACACTATAAAGCTGCTTAGGCTGGTAACATTCCTCGACGAACTCTTCTTTCTACCCCTGCTAAGAGAGCAACTCTTGCTGACTCAGTGACGCTGGTGGCTCATTAGTTGCATTGTGGGCATAACAGAAACAAATGTCACTTGGCTGAAGAGAAAGAGCTTGCTGATTCATCCCTGTATGGAAGGAAAACCAAAGGGCTTTAGTTTTTGCTCTTCTAGAGCCACAGCTTTCTGGTATGGCTTGCACAACACTTCAGGCAAACCCAGCAGCTGCCTGCTTTGGCCTGCAGTTACAAAACTCCACAAGATCCAAGACAAGAGAACTGCAGAATTCACATATGCCCACATCACTCCACGAAAAATATAATAATCCTTGCAAAACACAGACTTAATTTAATGTTCCCAAAGGGCTTATCCTGTCTTCACATACTGTCTCACTAGCCTGGACTGTTCAAAGGACAGGAACCAGGAATTAAATACCTCAGTGGTTCTAGCTTTACCCTTAAAGAAACACTCATGACAGCCAAGCCTGGAATACAAGTCTTTTATGTTATGTTGTTAACAGATAAACCCAGAAAGGGGTATATTTTGACCCTATTACAGCTTCCTAGATGGCATTTTGAAGGAAATTGGGAAAGCTGTCTGCTCACATAATATAGAGGAGGACGGGTGTTTTGGATAGTGACAATTGCTCCTAGATGCATTAACCAAATGTAGTTCTTGTTTGAACATTTTTAGCATGCTTGCTTACTTTCAGATGAGCTGGGCTCATAATATTTATACAGAAAAATCTGGTAAGTCAGCTTGTTTGTTCCCTGATCAGTTCAAGCTCATGCTGAAGACAACACTGTTCTGAGTGGAAGCTATTCTGTATTTCAATAGACAATTAGATCTGTCTTTGTAAAATGAGATAGAAAAACATACATTGCTCCCAACTGCGCAGGCATCATCCGGTTCCAATTCTTAACTAATGTGTTGCCTTTCTTCAATTTGACAGCCACCAGCCCTCTCTTATTCTTTGCCATCCTCTTAGCTCATTACATCACTACACATTCTCAAAATAAGTTTCCTTGCCCTTTTCATTTAGTTTGGTCTCATCTGCCAGTACTGCATCCCACAGTATTTATTCCATCCATATTTCTGTTACTCTGCCAGAATCTGTAGTGTGTTGCTAAAACGCCTGCTACTGCCAACTGTCTTTCTACAATGAAAACCTTTTTGTAGTGCTTCCACAGTAAGCTCAAACAACAGTATCTTTTACTGTGTGTCTGTAAATTACCCACGAGGTAACACACTTTCTATTGTTAAGTTAATAGTCTCTCTTTTGCTAATAAAAGCCCTTTTCCCCTGTTGTTCTCTTTGACCTTGGTGCAGCTTCCAATACTGTGAGCCACTCTAATCTTCATAACCATTTCCTTAGGTACACAAGAGGTCCCTGTTTCATCTCTTATGTTTTTGCTTCTACCTACATAATTGCATTTTCTTTTCCCTTCAGGTTGTTGTGGTTACTCATCTCTTATGGTTCTTTCACTATATGGGTCTCTTCTGCAAGAAAGGAGTTACTTTTGCCTGGTCTGCTTCATTAATTTATTATTTTTAATAATACATGGCTATTATTGTAGCACTTATTAGGAGCACTACATATGGGACAGGACCTGTCCCATATGCATTTTAAAAGCATAATATGTTGTTTGTCTTGAGAACAGTATTGAAAAGGCACCTCCAGACCCAACTAGGATTAAGCACATAACTGGGTCATCCAAAGAAGACTTAGGTGAATTTAAAATGGTCGTGCAATTGGCCTTTGGTAACACTAAACAACAAAACCTGAAAGACTTAAGGAAAGCTTACATATTGGGACCTGGAAACATCCAAATGGGAAATGATGTTTAAGTTTGAAATCCAGAAGACAGGCAAGATACTCATGCTGTCCACAGTAACTATCAACAGAGGCATGAGGGAGACCAGTTCTTTAGCATTTGCCAAAGATCACACCTGGCTTTGTGTGAGTTGATGGTTAACTGCTTCTGATGTTAAAAAAAGGCAAACATTTTATTCTGGATGAAAGAAAACAGGTTCGGAGCAAAGAGTTACACCTGGGAGTTGTCTGCACACAAAGGTTTTGTGGATTTGTGCTTCTGGCTGAGGCTGCACAAAGCTTCAATGTAGAGGGAGAGAAAAAAACCCAAAACAAACCAAGTTTTCTTCCCAGAGGGTTAACAGTCAGCCGTACTTACTCCAACACCTCCAGAATCCATCCTGACTAAAGAAACCAGTGTCTTCACCTCCCTTTTTCAGCAGGTTAACCTCCAGTTCGCTTGGGGAAAAAGACGCCTCTGTGAAGTGCATAAGCTTCACCCTTCTACTCTTTGCTAAGGCTCTACCTTTCCTCTCGGAATCAGCCCCATTTCTCGGATGAATTTTTCCTCCAGCACAAAGGGAGCCTCCCACAAGAGGCAGGACTCGGCTGCGCACTCTGCTTCCCTTCACACCTTCCCCATCCTCAGCCCACCTTTCCACACTGCAGAAATTCTTCTTTCATTTCCCTTTTTCCCTTTCCCCTTTTTCCCTTTCCCTTTTTCCCTTTCCTTTCCTTTCCTTTCCTTTCCTTTCCTTTCCCATCTCCTTTCCTTTCCTTTCCTTTCCTTTCCTTTCCTTTCCTTTCCTTTCCTTTCCTTTCCTTTCCCATTTCCTTTCCTATCCCGCCCTTGCGTTTCAGCCGGTCCGGCCACGCTCCGCACCCCCGCTGAACACGGCTCCCGATGCTCCGCGCATCGAAGGAGGGAGAGGGTACGGGGTCGGTAACATCAAACGGGATTTCCCCCCCACCCGTCCGAGGGCACTGAGGTCCCCACCCCTCTCCTGTCGCCTCTTGCC
>NW_010289781.1:0-4505 GCF_000700745.2 Antrostomus carolinensis
CTCTCCCCCCACTCCTCCCCAGGCCTGGAGCCGCCGGGGGTTGTTGTGACCCAAGGGCAGATTAATAGAATATTTTTCAAAGACTAACAAGATGTTTCAGAACCCGCCTGTTCTGATCAGCCGATGGGAAGAGGTGGGAAAAGAAAGACAAAAGGAGAAGAAAACTATACCAGGGAGCAACCACCAGCCAGTGAGTGATGGTTCTGTCCTCAGGGTAATTTTAGTCCCTCTGCAAAACCAAAATTGTATCATCTAACATAGCGAGGAGTTTTTAAATTGTTTTCCAACAATTCCAGCCCAGTGGTGTAATCAAACCCAGCCAGATGTGGATGGAGAACAGAAGTGGCCCACAGATATCAGTGACCAGCTGAACAGAAGGAGCCAGGCAATGCTGTTGATATTGGCCTGAGATAATTCTGTATGAACTGCTGGAAAACTCAAACAGTGATAAATGAGGGACGGGACCCGCCACTCACGGGTGACAGACAAGGCTCAGCAAGTACGTGACACCACGTTGTAGATTCTCATCCATTTGAACTGAAGGTGCCACCACACTGGTCAGACCTCAAAGAAATGCTTAAAAAAATTAAAAAAAATAATAATTTTTTTAAAAAGACTACAAAAATTGATGATAGAAACTTATATAAGAGCGTTTCCTTGCAGTCTCCAGAGTCAGGATGACTCAGGACTCTGACCCAGCTGCAGGGTAGGGAGCATCTCCAGGACTTGTTCAGACAGAGCAGCCCGGTGCCAGGACTGGTGAGAAGAACCTCATCAGTTGGAGCAAAGATACCCCAAAAAATGAAGTGAGGCAGTGAAGGACACCTCATGGTCACCACCTGGAGAGGGCTACAAGAAGAAGCTCCTGCAGACCCCCAGGACCAACACGGAGGGTGTCAGGAATCACAGAGGAGGTGACATTGAAGTGGCCTCCTGGCTGGCTCTGCTGTCCTCATCTAAACATCAAATTCCATCATTTTTGACACTCAGTGACCAGGAGCATAACAAAATAATCGAGATACGAGCAGACTATGATAGATTCCCACTCCCTGGAAGTGTTCTCGGCCAGGCTGGATGAGGCTTTGAGCAACCTGGTCTAGTGGAAGGTGTCCCTGCTGCTGGCAGGGGGGTTGGAACTGGATGAGCTTGAAGGTCCCTTCCCACCCAAACCATTCAGTGATTCTATAATTTATGCAGTAGTAAAACAGAAATTCCACAGATTCAAGTGTTTCATCTTCTCTGCGTGAAGATCTTCCTAGTGCAGCGTGTGCAAACCAGAGCAGCAGCAACACGAACTCACCCTTCCGGCTCTGCAAGGTTTCAAGTCGTGACAATTCAGCATGTACAGAGCACCAGGAGCTGCACCTAAATCAAGTAACACACACCTCGTGTGAAACCTTAGGAACTGGACTCTTAGTTAATTCCAGTCATCTAAGAAACTTCCACAACAACTGGGTAAGAGAAAACATCCACAAAGTGTCCTGTTTGAGAGCCCAGTCTGGATGGAGCCAGGCACGGGAGGACAAGGGCAACAGAAATACGTGATTAAATGACTTTAATTCCACCAGCCACAAATGATCACAGAATCCCAGACTGGTTTGGGTGGGAAGGGACCTTCAAGCTCATCCAGTCCCAACCCCCCTGCCAGCAGCAGGGACACCTTCCACTAGACCAGGTTGCTCAAAGCCTCATCCAACCTGGCTGAGAACACTTCCAGGGAGGAGCAGCCACAGCTTCTCTGGCCAACCTGGGACACTGGCTCACCACCCTCACACCAAGGAATTTCTTCCTCACATCTCAGCTCCATCTCCCCTCTGCCACTTTCAAGCCATCACCCCTTGTTCTCTCACTCCCTGCCCTTGGCCAAAGTCCCTCCCCAGCCTTCCTGGAGCCCCTTCAGGTACTGGGAGGCCACTAGAAGGTCTCCCCGGAGCCTTCTCTTCTCCAGGCTCAACAGCCCCAGCTCTCTCAGCCTGTCCTCACAGCAGAGCTGCTCCAGCCCTCGCATCATCCTCGTGTCCCTCCTCTGCACTGGCTCCAGTAGCTCCAGTGATTAGTGCTGCATTTTCTTTTCCACTCCTCTTCCCCACAAATCCAGTCACTGGTATCAGTGCTCCCACCCTCACATTCAGTTTATCACCTAGAGTCCTCTCCTTCCCTGAAGGACCTTCCCCAAGTGCTTCAGCCATTGACTGAACAACCCATCACATACTTTGCCTCAGTACCCTCCTGAACTATCACTCAGTAAACACCCACTCCTTTATCTCGAGGTCACCAGCCTCAATCCACAACACCTCCTACCCGGAACTGGTACAAAGTAGTGAATCTACTGGGGGAACAGCCAGATCTTTGACTGCTGAGGACCCACGGTAGCTGAAATAGCCCCAAAGTTGGTATTTTTATAGAGCAGGCATCAAGAAAATTAATTACAACCACATCTCGCTCTGTAAAGTTGTAGATCCCTCATGTCCTGGTTTTTAGCAGTGGAACTAACACACTGCATCAGGGGTATGTGTAGTTTGATGGTGTGTATCTTCATAAACCACTTGTTTCACTCCAGCATCTATTTGGAGGAATGCAGTAGATTCTCAAAACCCAATACCTGGATTTTAACACAATCCTGGAGCTTTGAACACAAGAGATTAAACTAGAGATTATTTTTTTAAATGTCTTTCCTCTTCCATAGACTCATCAAGTCCTAACAGTCCCTCCAAACCATCCCCACGGCTCTTCCCTTAATCTCCAGCTTTCCAGGATGATTTTATAGGGTCTTTATAAAACTGTCTTTACAGGGTAAGTTTTGCATTGATCCAGATAAATTCCAGAGTCGGTAATCATAGAACCATAGACTGGTTTGGGTTGGAAGGGACCTTAAAGCTCATCCAGTCCCAACCCCCCTGCCAGCAGCAGGGACACCTTCCACTAGACCAGGCTGCTCAAAGCCTCAATGTTCTGGGAGAACAGGGGACACGACCAGTAGCACTCTTGGCAGATCATCTCCCTACCAATTAATCTATTCTTAACGAAGCAGCCGTCAGTCCTGCAAGAGGACAGCTTCTGGGTGTGACCCACATTCCTCCATCCTAGATCCCTGCGTGTGTTGTGCTTTCAAACACCCTCACAGGTCGGGAACAAACAGGGGATATTTGATTTATGCAAATCAACGCTGACTCACTGATACAGGGGACTCAGCTGAATATTCATTTTGGTGACAAATCCAGCGCTTTGGTTTCTATCCCCCCCCAATATCTGATTTAATCCCCCCAGAACAATAGAAAGGCATTGTCATCCAGCCTGACCTCTGCTCTGGGAAAGGCCATGTACTGTGAATTCATTCCCATCTTCACCGTTAGCAGAATGAGGGGGGGGTGGGGGGGTGGATCCTCACGCTGCAGTTGCTTTGCCAGAGTTTTCCAAACACTCAACCTCATCTTCCACCCTCAGAGACAAAAAACAACGCTCAGAATTACCAGCTCCAACACTCCAAGAGTCAAGGGCGCTTTCCCCAACTGGAAATTCTTTCTGAAGTGTTCCCCTTTCCCTTCACAGCTCCAGACGAGTCGTCAGCGTCCTTCCTGCAGTGATTTATTTCCGAGGGTGCATATTAAATCTGGGTCAAGGCTACAGCCTTCTAGTCCCCACAAAAAAAAAGCTTCCCTCGCTGTTAAAGCTAACAACATTCCTCAAAAATTCATATTAAAAATCACAATTTAAGATCTAGGTGTTAACTGTGGAGTAAATAATGGCACAAGTCACATTTGCGACCAGGAACTTTTGAAGAGCACTCGGGGGAGATGTTACAAAAGAAATAAATTGGAAAAAAATCAAATCAAATCATCAAGAAGACAGAGGTGGTGTGAAATGTCTGCTCACTGCTGCACCTACACACCGACTGGGACCTCCTGCCTCTCCAGCATTCTTCAGTCTTCTCACCTCTATTTAATCAATCCACCTTCAGAACCAAATCCTGACATGTTTGTCATTCCACTTTACTCCTGTCCAATGGAGAGGAGTCCATTGCCCTGTCATTGCACACTGGGTACCTGCAGATGTGAATCTGGGTACCTGCAGATGGAAACCTTTCTATTAGCTGGAACACAACCAGTAAAACTGTCCTTTTTAAAAAAAAAATAAATAAATAAAATAGAGATTCTAGCCAAACATTTCGGTCTGAGAAGCCCCAAGGCTGCAAGGAAACAAACAGTATGAACAAGGCAAGAATTCCATGAAGCTCTTTCTCCTCAAGTGGCACTGTTCAGATGGTTAGCAGATTGATTACAGCCTGAAGTGCTGTTCCTCCCCATGCCTGGAATTAAAACACCAAATCCACATCATCAGGAGGTAAGAGAGGCACCAGCACCACCCAGCACACAGCCAGAGTTGGGGTCTCATCACATGTATCTGTTTGGAAGGGATTTTCAAACTGCATCACCTCATTCACCAATGACAAGGACAGTGATTTACTGAGAATTTTACATATATCACAGAATCCCAGACTGGTTTGG
>NW_010289781.1:4604-8270 GCF_000700745.2 Antrostomus carolinensis
CCCCTCCAAGGGAGGACCAGCCACAGCTTCTCTGGACAACCTGGGACACTGGCTCACCACCCTCACAGTGAAACATTTCCTCCTCATACCCAACCTAAATCTCCCCTCTCTCAGTTTAAAACCATTTCCCCTTGTCCCATCACTCTCTGCCCATGGCAAATGTCCCTCTCCCTCCTGTTTCTAAGCTCCCTTCAGGCACTGGGAGGCCACAATGAGCTCTCCCTGGAGCCTTCTCTTCTCCAAGCTCAACAAGCCCAGCTCCCTCAGCCTTTCCTCAGCAGAGAGGGGCTCCAGCCCTCAGATCACAGTTCTCAAGTCCCAGCTCCCTCACTCCATCTGCTGCATAAATTTAAATACCAACCTGTGCACACGAAGGCAGCAATGACATTTATTTGCCAAGATCTGTCATGGCATTGGAAGGGGTTGCCCAGGGCAGTGGTGGAGTCCCCATCCCTGGAGGGATTGAAGAGTCGTGTAGACACAGTGCTGAGGGACATGGGTTAGTCATAGGGGACTTGTCAGTGTTGGGTTCATGGTTGGACCGGATGAGCTTCCAGGGCTTTTCCCATCCAGGTAATTCTGGGATGGCCAAAGAAAGCCAGGAGAGGAACCACAAGATCTCTCCTCATTCCACCACACTCCTCCCAGGGAAGGAGTTTCAGATGTCATACAAAAGTACAGTTCAAATTTACATTTACAAAAATCTCTGCTCAGAAAGAAAACTGAAGCTTCCTGCTGCCACCACCTACGCCGCCTCTGAGGCCTCTGAGACCACGTCGAGCTTCAACACAAGAGTTACTTCTTCCAGAAATAAAAAAAAAGAAACTATTCCATTTGAGTTATTCCAGCAGCTCAACCTCACACAGGGCTCCCACAACCAAAACAAAAGAAAACCAACAAAGGAACTATTTTAGTCAGGGTTTATGCATGCCAAGAGACAGGAGAGACAATCAGGTTCTTATTCTTAAGGTAGAAAGGGGAAAAAAAAGGGGAACTAAAAGGAAATGAAGCTCTAGCAAGAAACAGGACGTACTGCAGGGTTGTTCCCAGGCAGCAGTAACATCTGCTCAGTGTCACTTCACTCCAGGTTTGAGGGCTGGATTAATTCTCTGCTATTACATCTTTCATTATCCAATAAACTCAATAAACGTCTGGTGCAGGCAGCAGAGTCCTGCCAGTCACCTTCAGCAGCACGGGTCTGGAGAGAGGGCATCACACCAGGGACCCACATCATCTCCCTGGGAACCCCCCTGGGGACCCCTCTGTCAGCAAAGCCCGTCAGCTCCTGACCTAAAACCACGGCAGGAAGAGATGGGGACTCCAGAAAAGAGTCCACCCAGAAATACACAACATTGGGGAAGGGTTTAGAGGGGAAGGGTGTGAGGAGAGGCTGGAGTCACTTGGTTTGTTCAGCCTGGAGAAGAGGAGACTGAGAGGAGATCTCCTGGGGGTCTAGAACTTCCTCCCAAGGGGCAGAGGAGGGGCAGGCGCTGATCTCTTCTCTCTGGCCACCAACCAATGCCAGGAGCAGAGGGAATGGCAGGAAGATGTGGCAGGGGAGGGTGAGGTTGGCCATGAGGAAAAGGTTCTTGAGGCAGAGGGTGGTGGAGCACTGGAACAGGCTCCCCAGGGAGGTGCTCATGGCACCAAGCCTGACAAGATGCCAGCAGCATTTGGCCAAGGCCCTCAGGGACATGGTGTGAATGTTGGGCTTGTCCTGTGCAGGGACAGGAGTTGGACTCCATCACCCTGGTGGGTCCCTTCCAGCTCACCATATTCCATGATAACTAATGGGGATTCTACTCCAAACCACCACGGATGTGCTCTAAGTGCATTAAAGCCCAATTAGAGCTGATTACATCAGTTTTCAGGCGTGTCTCAGCCCACCACGCTGTATTTGTTAGCCAGAAAATAAATACAGAACATGAACGTGCTCTCCACGTACCCTGCTGTGACCTGTGAAACAGAAGGTTTGTCACTGCTTGCTCTAAGATGATGTTGTCCCCATGTTATATAAAAACAAACCTGAAGTTAACACTTACCCTGGCTCATGTGTGCTCAGCAGATTGACAAGGCCGATAACACATAAACCATGGGAAGAAGATTCCTTCAGGAAAACCTTTACCAAAGAGACAGGGACTGAGTCTTGGAGGTCATCAAAAAGATTCAGTCAACCCATAATAAATACTGAGGAGCTCAAGAGGAGCTCAGAAGCTCTCTGCCTTCCCAGCTCCCCTAACGATGTCTGACTGCAGAGCAGAAACTCAGATCACTTACGTCTTCTTTCAATAATTAAAACTCCTTATTGCTGGAACGACCAAAGGGAGGAAGGAAAAACCATCACTGACCTTTTCAGACCAAGCAACTTATCACTGAATCAGAGAATCACTGAGGTTGGAAAAGACCTGTAAGATCATCTGGTCTAACCATCAACCCAACACCACCATGGTCACTAACCCATGTCCCTGAGTGCCACATCTACTCGTCTTTTGAACACCTCCAGGGATGGGGACTCCACCACTGCCCTGGGCAACCCCTTCCAATGCCTCAGAACCCTTTCAGCAAAGAAACTCTTCCTCACATCCCATCTCAACTGCCCTGGTCACAACTGGAGCCCATTTCCTCTTGGCCTGTCCCTTGGGCCTTGGTTGAACAGACCCACCCCCACCTCTCTCCACCCTCCTCCAAGGGACTTGCACAGAGCCACAAGGTCTCCCCTCAGCCTCCTTTGCTCCAGGCTCAACACCCCCAGTTCCCTCAGCCACAAGGGAACTCAGCACACTTGTGCTCCAGACCCTTCCCCAGCTCCGTTCCCTTCTCTGGACACGCTCCAGCACCTCCATGTCCTTCTTGGACTCAGGGGCCCAACACTGAACCCAGCACTCCAGCCGCGGCCTCACCAGTGATTCCCAGTGCAGGGGGAAGAGAACTTCCCTGCTCCTACTGGCCACACTGGTGCTGATCCCGGCCAGGATGTTCTCGGACTCCTTGGCCAACAGCAACTTGCTGGAACACACACCCTCAGCTGGACCCACTGACCTACACCCCCTTAGTTTCAGCTGCTCCAGTAGATGAAGGACACAATACACTGGATCTCTCCCACAGCTATGATACAACTTCAAACCTTCGACAGCAAAACCCAAACCACCACAGATCCTCCACAGATTTCCAGACAGATTGTCCCGTTTCTTTGCACGAGACAGTCCCCATCAGTATCTGAGCACTGAAAGCCCATCATGCTCTCCACGCTTCACAGGGTGGCTAAAGCTTTTCCAAGTTCATGCAGCTTTATCAGCCAGGGAGCTGCTGCCCTTGGACTTCTACATGGTTTCTCTGGTGAAGACAGTTGAGCTTTCTCCAGCTCAAGGAAAAGACTGTGTGTGCTTGCACTGCAGCCCCAGACTCTACCTGAGCACCGTTCTCCTTCAGGAGAGGGCTGGAGATCAGCTGGGACCCAGCCCTTTCCTTTCCATGTACAATCAGAACTGCTGGGGAAGGACACAGCTGTGATTTCCTACCCAGACTCCAAGGAGTGGCACTGTGGGGAGTGTGAAATGGAGTCTGTGCAAACCTCAACCCCACTGCTGCCGCCGCATCAGCACAGATCAACGGGGACTGAACTGGAGCTGGTGCTGTATTGTCCTGGTGTGAGCTGGGCCAGGGCTG
>NW_010289782.1:0-2277 GCF_000700745.2 Antrostomus carolinensis
TTTGCCGCCACTTGTTCTTAGCAACTCCTCTGGAAACCAGACAGTGTCTCATTAGGGCTTTCCTGGTGCAAACGTTTGACTCGAATGAGCAGTGCTGAGTTAATTTCTCTTTGCACTAGGATTTGTTTAATGACATATAGGGAAACAGACAATTCTCATGGACCAGGCCATAAAGCTACAGAGGGCCAGAATTTAAAAGCATATTTTGTTCTAATCAAGCAATCGGGTTTTCATTTGTCACATGTTACATGAATTTAGAGTAAATGAAAAAAATACCTCTATTGTTCTGCATTAAATTATAGGAACCAACTGGGAATTCCTAGGCAATTTTCTCCGTTTCTGCCTTCGCTTCTGCAACACCTCGTACCAGTGCCACCTACAGGAATCATTGCATTTTCGAGCTGCTTTCAAGCAACCAGAAGCGTTTGAGAGAGTCCTGGTAGCTCTGTCGTCTTCCTGGGCGCACAGCAAAAAGTCTGACTAAGAAAGTCGGGGGGTTTTCCGTGGCTTTCTTTCGGGATACGCACCCCCCCAACCCTCCCCTCACCCACACACCACAGTGGGTGAGAGGGACGGAGCGCTTCCCGCGGGGCAGGGCAGTCGCTGCAGGCAGAGGTGACAGGTTTGCTCCCCCCAAGCAGTATTTTGGGGTGTCCCTGGCGATGCCCCGCTTGGTGCCGGGGGTCGGGAGAGGGGGTGGCAGGCCGCCCGCTCCAGTTTGGCCCGGCGGAGCCCAGCACACCTGAGGGCACGGGGAACTGAAGACCTCGCCTGCACAGCGACCCAAATCAATGCCGCTGTCATCTCCTCTCTGTATTTATCGAGGGGCAGCTACAAGCCAGTCGTGGCTCTGCCCTGTTCTCCCGCACACCTCGGGGCTTCGCCTTTGCCGCATGATTTATAACGAATGTCTCCGGAATTCCAGGGGAAGAATTATTCCCCCCCTCCCCTTCGGTGGGAGAGCCCTCGGCTGCCAGCGGGGTTCCTCCTTGGCTGCGGCCCTGCAGTCCCACGGAGTCAGCCCGAGGGGTTCGCCGGAGCTGGGGGGGGGGCGGCGGGCAGCGGCCCGGGCTGCGCTCCCGCAGGTGCCTGCGCCGGGGAGGAAATTCCCTCGCTGGACTTTGTGTCCGCTAATCCTTTCCCAGGGTTAAACCGACCGCCTAAATATTTGTCTTCGGGGTTTAAGGAAGGTGACGATCCTCCCTGCTCAGGTCTGAGTGCTCCCTGTTTCTCCAGATCCTTTCTCTTTTTCTCCTTAAGGGTTTTCAGTTCCTCTTGCTTGACGTGTGCATAAGAGCCCTATCCAAAAATTTATGTACGGATACCTTCATCCTATGCGTTATACTCGTTGATGCCCTGTTGCTCTGGAAAGGAGACACCTCCGAGATAATCTGAGGTTTGTCTGCAGGTGGGACACGCGTGTCCGCGGCTCACAAGCCAGGTGGAAATGGGGGGGAAGGTGGGATCCCCAGGGCCCGGCCGCGCCAGGACGGAGTCTGGGCTGGAGGCGTTTGTAAAGGAAAAGGGCTCTTAGCTTTTTCCTCCGAAACCTCGTCTCTCCTTGCGTTATACAGTCACAAAACTCGGAGGTTTTTGAGTTTGGGGTTTTGGTTGGTTGGTTGGTTGTTGGTTTGGTTTGGTTTTTTTCCCCTAGGAAATGTGATCAGGTTTACGAAAGAAAGCAAACTTTTTGACCTACACTGAAAAATTTGTATTGTAAAACATTTTAATATTTTTCGGCCTAGAGAAAACTCGATCGTTCCCTCCCTGAGCGTTTCATTTCGTTGTGAGAATAAAACGGGGAAAAAAAGACACGCTGAGGGAGAGCGGAGCTGCCCTGTCTGCCTGCTCCATCCCCTCCTGCCTTGCGCGGATCCGCAGCTGCGCCCGGCCGTCGGTCCCCGATGGGGGGACCCCAGCGTCGCGCCTCTCACCCCACTCCCCAAGGGCCGGTGACATCAGTGATGCACATGAAAACAAATTATTTGCGACGTGAAATAGCGAAGACGTAATCGGGCGAGGACTTTACTAGGCGTTGCTGGTTTTCTAATAAGGTAAACGAAAATGTCTGCATCCTCAGTTTAAAGTTTATGCGGTGAAACTCAGTGTTTTTTACACTGTGGATGTCGAACCTTGCCCTCTTACACCAGCGTGGAAATGAAAGCATCCTTTCACCCGCTCTGCTTACCAGCCAGATGCCAAATAGCCGTTGTCCCCAGCAGCCTGCGCTGCCGCTCCTCCGGCAAAAGCCGGGCGCACGGCCGCCCCATGGGGCGG
>NW_010289782.1:2338-2721 GCF_000700745.2 Antrostomus carolinensis
CTGGCCACGGCTGGGCAGAGCTCGGCGGGACGGGTTTCTCACCGGAACATCTTGATTTCGTTTGAAAAATAATTCTCTCCTGAAAGTCCGGTATAATATTTGGGAGGATAAAACCCACCTAGAGCGCTTACAACGTTGAGATGCGGCAACATTTAATGCAGAACAGTGTTTCAATATAGATTTTTTTTTTTTTTTTAATTTGGAGAAGAATGACTATTTCGAGGGAAGCAGACCGCTGTCCCTCGTCACTGCCCGCCTAGTGCGACGCCGCTCCCGGGGAGAGGCAGATGCCGCTCGGCGCCGGTGGGTTTTTCCTTCGGGCTTCTGGCGGCTTCAGAAAACGTTGAAGAGTGACTTCTCCGTGGGCCTTCTGCCGAACGCAG
>NW_010289782.1:2734-2935 GCF_000700745.2 Antrostomus carolinensis
ACGCAAGGACGAGGCGGACCCAGCCGCGAAGCTGAGAAGCATTTTGGCTTCCCGCGTTGTGCTGTGATTTTGCAGCCCCCCCTTTTCCAGGGGCTGCGACGGCTGATGTCCGAGCCCCGGAGCCTGTAGCTGCCCACTAAAGGGACATCCCCACCCTGCCAGGACCCCCATCCAGCCTCGAGCGACGTGGGCAGCCCGCGG
>NW_010289782.1:3092-3300 GCF_000700745.2 Antrostomus carolinensis
GGCAAGGGAGCCCCGGAGCACCCCCGACGAATGCAGCTTCCAGGCTGAAGAGCCCGATCCGGGCTTTGCAGTCCGTGCACTGCCCTGGGACTACTTCCAGTGGGGAGCAGGAGGGAGGAGGGTGATGGAATTTTGCTGGATGCATCCCTGTGCTGAGCACCCAGGCATCGCTTCAGCGGCGACGGGCGGCTCCGCACCGACAGGCAGC
>NW_010289783.1:0-225 GCF_000700745.2 Antrostomus carolinensis
GGGGGGGGGGGGGGGGGGAGACTGTGAGGGGGGACACACACTATGATTCCCCACAGGAGGATGCTGGAGCACTCATATGACGACGCTGCAATTACTGCTGGGGTGGGATCCTCATGTCCATACCCCAAACCACCACAGAGACCCCCCACCATGGATCCACCTATGGGATGCAGCACCTCGAGCATCCCTCCCCAATCCAAAGATCCTCCAGGAAAAACAAATCAA
>NW_010289783.1:271-1703 GCF_000700745.2 Antrostomus carolinensis
TGAGGGGGGAGGGTGGGTTTCCCGCCGGGCCTTCCCCCCCTGCCAAGTCCCCATCCCACCGGCGCGGGTGCAGTTACTGAACATTCATCATCTCCTGAACTCTGTAACTTTATCAGGGGCCGAGCCCGGCGCCATCGCCCAGCCCCAGCCATTCCCGGCGCTCAGATAGGCCCGATAAACCGCTGATAGATTACAGGAGATTGGGTCACCTCAGGGGCCACCATCACTAATACTAATAGCGGGAGAACCGGCGTCCTATCAACCAGTCACCGCCATGGGGTGGGGTGAGGTGGGGTGGGGGGAATGGATGGGCCAAGGGGAAAATCACCAGAAAGAAAATAGGGGGACAATGACAATGAAGTGACTTTCTGTTTCAGATGGGGTAGATAAAGCCCTGAGAGATTTTTTTTAAGAGAGGAAAGAGTTTAATAGAGGCGTCCCCAGCCCTGGCACGTCAGATGGATGGGAACAGATTGCTCTAGGAGAAGGGGATGTGATCCTTAACGTGGTCCTGTCTTCCTGGATGGTGAGGAGATGGGGTTCAAACACAGGAGGGAAACTGAGGCAGCTGGTGGGACACCACTGCAGTCAGCAGAGAGGGACTGGTCCTTAGCGGGGGGACCTGGGGGTGTCCTCCATCCCAATCCCCATCCAAGAGCAGGTTGAGATCATAGACTGGTTTGGGTTGGAAAGCACCTTAAAGCTCATCCAGTTCCAACCCCCCTGCCATCAGCAGGGACACCTTCCACTAGACCAGGTTGCTCAAAGCCTCATCCAGCCTGGCCTTCAACACTTCCAGGTTTAACCCCATGCTGATCCAGGCAGGATTGGAGCAGCCTGGCATGAGCCAGCAGCTGGATACCTCAATAACATAGAGGGAAACTCCATCCATGAAGATCAGGCTCCAAATATGTGAAGGCACGTGAGGTGGCACCAATGTGCAAGATGGCATGGGTGTAGAAGGTGTCACCAACATACAAGGTGTCACCAACACACAAGGTTCACTGCCACCACTGCTCCTGCACCAGGTGCCTTCACTGCTGCTGGCCAAAGGGAGGTTTTTCCAAGTGGAAAAAAAACCCCCAAAACCCAAAATCCTCATTTCTGATACTTTTCCTCCCAGTTGGAATAAAGTTATTCCAGTTGGGAATGGCTGGGGGTGAGGGGGGGATGCTCATCCAGCACAGAGCCCATCAATACCAGGTGACGGCGAGGCCAGAGGTCAAGCTCTTTCCTAATCTAGCGACAAATTACCCTGGAGATGCCGCACCGGAGCCACCCCCCACCCCGTGGGAAGCAGCTTCAGGTCCTGCTGGGTCTATCCTGCCACCAAAAGCTGCTGGAAGGGAATGGGGACAGATTTCAGCCTCAACCCTGAGACTTTCGGTCCATGATGGCACCAGGTGAGGACGAGGAGGGGGGGATGAGGACG
>NW_010289784.1:0-327 GCF_000700745.2 Antrostomus carolinensis
CGGTTGGGGCTCGCCGAGCCGCTCTTCATCATGTTGGGCAGGTTTTCTGCAGATGAACCCCCCGAGCTGAGCCCAGCCAAGGTACCCGGCGGGTCCTTCAGCACGGCCATGCCCGAGCCCTGCGTGCCATGCTGGGGCTGCAGCTTCCCCATCAGCTTGGTGCTGCCACCCACCTCCTTCCGGGACGTTTTCAGCACCTTTGTCAGGTTCACGGTCCTTCGAGCCGCTTTCTGCTCCGGGGGAAGAGGTTTCCGCCCACGCTTCTTCCTGGAAGAGTCTTTCATGTCGGGCTTTGCCACCAGGATCTGAGCTTTCTTCTGTGGTACT
>NW_010289784.1:428-765 GCF_000700745.2 Antrostomus carolinensis
TCTCTCTGCTGCGGGGACCTCTCTTTGCTTCCAGGTCACTTTCATCATCTTCATCAGAGGAGGAGGAAGAGGAGGATGTGGAGGAAGAGGAGCTACTTGACTTAGATTTTGAAGGCATCTCTGGTTCCTGCAAAGCAATGGAGAGAGACAGGGAAGGAGTTATCCTCTGCCCTGCACTGAATTCCAGTGGACAGCCCCAAACCACCCAGCCTTAAAGACCAGGTGCCAGGGAACTCTACTGTCTCCTTCTACACCATCACCAGAGCAGCAATGAAGAGATGTCCACCACCACCAGGACTCACCACGTTTTTCCTGGGCCTGCCCCTGGGCCGCTTCC
>NW_010289784.1:795-2591 GCF_000700745.2 Antrostomus carolinensis
AAAAAAATAATTAAGGACAATGTTTGCAGGGAAGAAAAAAACCATCCAAAGTCACCCTGGTTTTTCTTTCTGTCACTAAACCCCTCATTGCTGGGATGCTGAAGGCTCAGCTCCTGTCCCAGCACCGAGGTGTCCTTAACCCCTGCTGACAGGTGCTGATCTTACAGGCTCTGAGTGCATCTCTCACTGGAACCCGCGCTGTTACGCTCACACCATGCTCAAGGGCCACCAAAGAGCCCCGAGAACTGAATGGAAACCTGGGGACTCGTGCAGCTCAACCTCCCCATGAGGCACCTGGACTGTTTACCCTGCGGGACCAGCACAGGTCACTGGAAGTCTCGGGCCATGCAGGTGAGGTGGTGCAAGGAAAAGAACTACAAAGTGAGGAAAGGGTTATAAACATTGTGGCTGTAGAATGAGGATATCTGGACATCGGGGCACCCAGCTGGCGCAGCAGCAGGGACCTGCCCTGATTTACAGAGGTGAAAGGAAAGAGAAACTCTTGCGTCCAGCGCGGCACTTAACTGCATGGATGGCTGAGGTGGATTTACCAAACTGCTCACAGAGCCAAAATCCTTTGCCATGCAAGACCTTCCCGTTAGTCACCCCAGCCCTGGTCCCTGTGTCCCACTGGTGCCAGTCAGAGGCCTTCCAGAGAGAGACATGGAGTTTTGTAACCCTGTTCCCTGCTCTGCTTGTGCCCAGGGGGACTGAGGTGGGCCAGCTGGGATGGGAGAGCATCCTTGATGGGAGAGCATCCCCGTTTGCATCAGTGACATCCCCACAGCCAGAAGCTTCCAGCGATGGCCCACACGACGTTACCCCTCCTGAGCCAGGGGCTCCTCCAGGTCATGGGGTGATTTGCAGTTTTTCTGGTACAATGGGATCAGATGAACAGAAGATCTGCCCCGTCTCTGCCGAGCCTCGCCTTGCGCAGACACCTGGGGAGCTCAGACGTGCAGCGAGGAGCAGGACAGCGAAGGGAAAGCAAACGCCTTCTCTGGAAACTCTGCAAGTCCTCTCCTTCGCTGGACTCATCCCATCTCTCCCAGTCTGGACGCGGTGGCCCAGGCTGGCAGCCACGCAAAGCCCGAGGGGATCGTACGGTGAGTGTTTCCAGGTCACTCTGCTATTTCTCCATTTAAGAAGGAGAGTGTTAAGCTGCAGTACCCACGGCCAATTAAACACCGTGCTGTCTGCGCTAACACCAGATTCCATTCTTGATAAAACGGATCTAGAAATGAGTTATAATTAAATCCTATCATAAACTTTAATGATTTGTATTAATATGGAGCCAAAATATTTGGCAGCCCTGTGCTTACCATAGCCAGCTGGCTACTCTTTTACCTCGGTGAGTGATTCCCGGTGTACAATAGCAGCAGAGCCATCCCGCTCCTCGCTCGGCTCCGGGCAGCAGCCCCGGCCCTGACAGGCACCATTTTCTCCCACCCGTTACGTCCTCGCCCCTCTTGTAGCTGTACCCTCCAGAAGGACATTTTGGTGCCTTCAAGGCCACCGTTCCTGCAGCCCCAGGCACGGTCTCCCTGCCAGAACCTGCACTCGCCCCCCAAGCACAGCGAGAGCCCGACCGCTGGACGGCGAACCGGAGCCGGGGGTCTCTGCCGGGTGCCGCCGCGCTCCCGTTGTCCACGGGCCACCAGTTCTGCGCATTTACCCGGCGCGGGGAGAGCCGTCCTAGGTGGACCTAACCCTGATTTCAGGGGATGAACAAAAGGGCTGCACCAGGCAGGCACGGTGAGCTCCGGGACGGAGTTTCCACAACTTCCACCGCACGC
>NW_010289786.1:0-213 GCF_000700745.2 Antrostomus carolinensis
GGGACTCCACCACTGCCCTGGGCAACCCATGTCCAACGCCCTGAGCTGTGGAAGCTCATCTGCTGCCAAAGACCCAGCCTCTAAAATCAACATCTATAAACATTTGACCTGGAAAAGAGTAAATTGAGATGAGATCTGAGGAAGAAATTCTTTGCTGTCAGGGTGGTGAGACAGTGTCCCAGGTTGTCCAGAGAAGCTGTGGCTGGCCCTCCC
>NW_010289786.1:298-2606 GCF_000700745.2 Antrostomus carolinensis
ATCTTTAAAGTCCTTCCCAACCTGTACCATTCTCTGGTTCCATGAGAAATATGCAGGATGGTGTTTTTAGTGCTTTGGTGGAAGAAAGGGCACAAAAGGAGGGTGGCAGGTGAGAGGAATGGGATGAAAGAGTGAAAAAGCAAGAGTGAAGTGAAAAGGAGAGTGGCTGGGTTGGAGACCACCCCCCACTACCTGCCACTGCTCAGCCACGGGGGGGACAGGGCTGGGGCCACCACCAAAAAAAAACCATGGGGGTGACAGGTCTGGTGCCACCACCCCAGCCCAGCACGGTGGGCTTGGCACCCTGGGGTCCTTGAGATCCAGGAGCCTTTTGTTTTACCCCATAGAAATACACATTGTGAAATCCTTTTTATTTATCACTCCCTGCTCCCCAGGTCTAGTTTAAAGCCACCCAGTGCCACCCTTCCCATGTCCCTGCCACCCACAACCTCCTGGGCACCTGCCCACCACAGCCCCCCAGTATGGTGCAGCCATCACACCTCCAGCTCCCTCCTCCCCGTGCCATCAGGCTGGGTGGCAGCAGGGTCCCTGTGGGTGCCAGGGGTGGGGACAACAGCAGGGGCTCCCTTCACACCCCTTGGCAGCCCCTCCAGCAGCTGCAGCTTTTCAGGCCTCCCCATAACGAGTGTTATTCAGAGCTGGAATTAAAAAGCTGAGGTGAAGGGAGCAGTGGAAGAACCGGATTTTCTTTTATTTGATTTTTTTTCTTTTCTGAAGGATGCTGTATAGAGCTGAACACGACAAATATGTCAGGAATGTTTGTCCTCAGGGCTTGGGAGAGCAGGGAAAGGCCCAGAGAAAGGCACCGCTGGCACCTTATCAACACACCAGCCCCACTCTTTGTACAAATCCAAGTGCCAGCGGTCGGTCCCCAGAGTGGCAACTGCCCACACCCCGAGCAGGGTGCCACCGGGTGCAGCGGTGACACTGATTGTGCCATGGGGGTGACATCACCCCAGTGGGGATGGGGGACCTGCCCTCTGGCTGCTTCCCTTCCTCCAGGGAAGAAGCAGCAGAGCAGAGAGGTGGGCAATGGGATATGGGGTGTGCCACCCCCCAGGATCCATCTCCCTCCTCCTCATCGTCACTGTCTGTCCCAGTGTGACTGGAGCAGCGATGGTTTTTGTTAGATTTGGTAAATCCACCCATCACAGCAGCATCAGCTCCACCCAGCTCAGAGGTGCTGCTGGAGCTGTGGCCCCAGCAATGGCTCCATCCTGGGAGAGAGCAGCAGGACAGGAGCCAGGGCTGGGGCAGGACACGGGCACTGGGCTGGCACCTGCCAGGTCACAGCTGTCCCCAGTTACACACGGAGGGGACAGCATTGCATGTCCCAGGGGTGCACCAGCGTCATGCCCAGGTCCTCCTGCCTGATCCCAGTAAAACCCTTCCCAGAGGAGCCTCCTCTAAGGAAGATCTTTAAGCCACTTGCTCGGTGCTTATCAAGATGTGGGTGTTTGCTCCAGGAGCCTCTGTGCTGCTCCAAAGAGCCCCAGCCCAGCTTGGAGGAAGCCATGCGCAGCGGGCTGGGGCCAGGGCTAATTAACAGTCCTCGTTAAAAATATATTGTGGTTGGTTTAAACAAGGTTCCCCCAAGCCAGAGGAAGCTGGTGAGGGACTGTGGAGAGATAGTGAGTGAGTGGGGCGGCTGGGGAGGGGGAGGCGATGCCTGGGTGCATTTATTTCTTTATTTACTTCCATTTCTAAAATAAAATAAAGTGCCTCTCTGTAGCTGTAGGCGCCCTAACGTCTCTTAAAGTACCACATAGGAAACTGTAAAGCACAGGAAAACAACCCAAATCAGCCTGACCCCTTAACAAACTCCAGCCAGCGTCAAAGTTGCAGAGTAAACAAAGCGAAGCCGCCGTCGCCGAGCCTGGCCTGGCCAGCAGACACCCAACCCAGCAAAGCCCTGGCCTGGCCCAGCCCTGGGGCAGCACCACGGCCCCTGCCCCTCTCTGGGGGCTGTGGGGAGTGAAGGCAGCTGGGCTGCAGCATCACCTCACCGCGCTCTTTCAAGTTTCCTTGGCCCAGAAGGGGATGATGATGATGATGATGATTTAACATCAGTGCAATGAGTCAACAGTTGGCCCAGCGCTGGGGTCGGGAGGGTGATGCTTCCTTCAAAGTCAGATGCTTCCTCTCCTCCTCTCTGGAGAGGATGATGCTCTGGGTCAGCAGTGGGTCCCACCTCTCCTGGCCGTTGCAGGGCAGGACCGATGTGCCTCCAAGCCCTGGGGTTTGTCCCAAGTCCCCAGAGCCCTTCTGACACCCACGGCGGGGCACT
>NW_010289787.1:0-588 GCF_000700745.2 Antrostomus carolinensis
GCTCTATGTAACGACCAAAGAGAAGCGATAGGGTGGGCATTGGGGATGTCCCATGGAAATACCGGGTGCCAAAGGGGACCCAAAGTGACACCCCGAAATAAACCCATCCACGCACACGGCGAGATTTTTTTTTAATTATTATTTTTTTTTTTTTGCCGTGCCGGGGGAGGGGGGATGTAAACGGAAAGGGGTTTCCCCCCCTCTCTCTCTCTCTCTCTCTCTCCCCAGTCGGGCAGATTTCTTCTTTATTGAGTTATTTAATTATTTTTTGCTCTTTCTGTCTCTCCCTCAGCGCGCGCGCGTGTGTGTGTGTGAGTGCGTGTGTGTGTGTCTCTCTCCCCGTGTGTGTGTGTGTGTGTGTGTGTGTGTGTTGCACCAGCAAAGCAGATCAGAGAGAGACAAGAATTACATCTCAAATGAGTCATAACTCATGACCGTATGAGGGAATGCACAGCTTTTACAGGAGGCTCTTTGACTCAATGCTAGGCGGACCATTTCCTCCTAAAAGTACTTTAATTTGACATTAGAACTTCTTTTTCACACGAAACGCGAGTCTTCTCTCCTTCTCCCCCTACCTTTCTTTCTTTT
>NW_010289788.1:0-4696 GCF_000700745.2 Antrostomus carolinensis
GTCCCACTGTGGGTCAAACCACCACACAGGGAAACAAAGATAAATTCTTATATACATGTTTTTCTGAAACACTAACAAGTATTTCTCTCATTGAATCATACAGAGAACCACAGAGTGGTTTGGGTTCGAAAGGACCTTAAAGCTCATCCAGTTCCAACCCCACTGCCATCAGCAGGGACACCTTCCACTAGACCAGGTTGCTCAAAGCCTCATCCAGCCTGGCCTTCAACACTTCCAGGGAGGAGCAGCCACAGCTTCTCTGGGCCACATGGGCCAGTGTCTGACCACCCTCACAGTGAAGAATTTCTTCCTCACATCTCATCTAAATCTACCCTAGAAATTACCTGCTATTTAGAGCCTGAGATACCATATGAGAAAAAGACCACCCATACTGTGTGACACTAAAGAGTTCATTTAGACCAAATGCAGAGGCAGCACTTTTAAGACAGAAACACACGTACTTTTCACAGTTACTTGTAATTGTTCTCTTGATGTGTGACATATAAAAATAATTTTTCATATTAAATACACAAGAAATTACATGACCTGAAGCAGGTAGGACTCAACGTACTTTCAGAAATAAAAATTTGAGGGGAAAAAAATTCCGTAAAAGATATTTGAAAGCTTATTTGGCAGAGGACTACTGGAACCCAAGAACAAAATGACTTCCAGAAAAACCAATCTTATATAATGGTAAGATCATACTACTTATAATATGTATTTTATAAGCATATCAGAAAAAAACCATAAAAGATTTAACAATAAGGGCATTACAGAAATGGAGACAGTTTTTACTTTCAGATATATATTAAGGAACAACAATATTCTGTTGTAATTCTAATTCACTCTGTCCCAAGATAACATTATCTTCTTTAAGCACAAACATGTAACATTTTTAAGTACTACAATATTCTGCTCATAGGGGCCAACAGTTTCCATCTCTCCACAAACCAAGTCAGCCTAATACCATGTTCAACCACGCACACATCCTTCAGTAGGCCAAACCCCTCCTGTTTACAGCTCTTGCTTTTTCTTCCAAGATAACAATCATAGGCTCCTGCAGTGTCATCTGTCATACAAAACAGATCAAGAGTAACACTTGTTTTACGTATCGCATAGTCCTTAGACAGTAATATCACATTCCCTCTTCTGTATTTCACAATGCATACTCTTCAATTTTGTCCTTGAGAACATCATAGTCTCCTGCTTTTATGCTACTACAGAAGCACGTATTCAAATCTGAGTTACAGAGCCTTGGATTGGGAGATGCCATTAACAAATACCTACTAATATAAGATAAATAGCAGTAATACGTAAGAAAAATATATCGGGATATGAAGAAGCTGTGATAATAAAATACCGTATTTGTGATTCAAATATTGCATCTGCATTCTCATTTAATAGTGTTTAGTAAAATATTTGATTTAAATTAAAAATCTTGTAGTAAACTTCACTGGTTTACATCACTCCACTACATTTAGATTGGAACACTGCTCTTATTAATCACAGTGAAAATTACAAGATAATGGATCATACAGCATGTTTCCTATTTACATGTATAGTGAAGACAGTATTACTTTTAGAAACAAAGATATAAAAATGGGTTTTGTTACTACAGACAGAATTTCTCTCCCCCTCTAGTATTTGTCAAGTTTCTGATGTATACTGCCTTACCAAAAAAAGACACTTAAGTTGGTAAGCTAACTTTAGCATAGCAAAGAATAAAGGAAAACACTGATTTTCAAAATCACAGTATGTTTACATCTTACCTTTTATTTCTTCATATTTGCAGAAATGGAGAGTGATTATTAAAAAGTGGAATTACAAACATAAAAAAATGAAACTAGTGAACGTATTTTATCAAATTAAAACACTGACTGTAAAATAACATAATACACTTTGGGAACAACAAAAGGTTTCAAATTGGTCCATGTGCAAATAATCATATCAAAGACAATATAAAAACCTGCATCATAGAATAACAATAGTACTAATGAACATCTTCAGTTGTTTATCCCTGAATTGTCAAGATACACGACATGAGCCATATGACAGGCATACCTAGCTGATTTGTCATATCCCATGGTAAGTACAGGTGTAAGACATGTTACCTGATATTAAAAAAAAAAGCAAAAAACAACCCACACATCAGTGAGTGAAGTCTGTTCCATAGTTTCCTAAACACAGAACCCTGATACAGAAGGTTAATTTCCCTGAAGCTAAAAGGCAAAGCAGATCCTCTAGCTTGAGACTACCACACAAAATTTTGGAATAGAGAATTTAACATTGCTCCCTGCTAGCATGCAAAATATAGGCACTGAGAAAGCAAATAAGCAGACACAAGAGAGGAGTCAGATGAATGAGTCTTACACACTACAGGAGCATTGACAAATATGCAGCAACTATATTCCCGGTAAGAGGAAAATATTTTCCTTCTCTCAAAGAGAAGGTAAGTACCGTTTTAATTCATGCCAATAGTGCCATTTCTACCATGGCTCTGTAAAGCCTGTTTAAGGAAAAAAAGCAGGTACAAGTGATTTGTATTTAGTTGGACTTGGTAATTATTTTAAGCTTAGTAGCAAGCTCTTCAGTTGTCTTTGATGGATTACTGTATATATTTACAGTGCCAAGTTCTCTCTTATCCAAAACCTGAGGGAAAGGGAAAAGAGTTGATTTTTCTTTTATTAAAATTAGCTCCTTTGTTTTTCCCTTAAAACAGGTAATTATTTCTGTTCAACTTCATCCACGCCTAAACAAAATACACAGCTTCCTTGTCTGTAGCTCCATTCTGTCAACTTACAACATTTTTATTATTCTGAGGAAAAGCAACAAAAAGAACTGAAGTTTAGCCTATAACGCTCAAGTTTCACTGTACTCACAGTTTATCACAAAGTTACTAAGATCAGCTGTGTCAACATTTTCTCATAACATGATATAATAGCAGGACAAGAAAAGCCATTTTGCACTTTGCACATTTGTCAGTTTCCTTAAGGCACACTTCTATGAAGTCCACCTCTCTCAGAACATTGTGCATTAACAGTCAAAACAGTATAAACTAAGAAATAACACACAGAATCACAGAGGTTTTGAGACTGAAAGGGCGATCATCTCGTCAAACCCCCTCACTCAAGAAGTCACCCAGAGCCAGTTTCCCAGGACTGTGTCCAGATGACTTTGGAGAATCTCCAAGGGTGAAGGCTCCACAACCTCCCATAGCCCGCTACTCCAGTTCTCAGTCACTGTCATGGTGACAAAGTGTTTACAGAGGGAACCTCTTGTGTTTCAGTTTGTGCCCAGGACCTCTTGTCCTGTCACTGGGCACCTCTGAAAAGAGCTTGGCCGTGTCCTCTTTGCACCCTCCCGTTGGGTATTTATACACATTGGTGAGATCATCCTGAGCCTCCTCTTCTCCAGGCAGAAAGAACAGTCCCAGCTCTCTCAGCCTTTCCTCTCACATGAGAGATGCTCCAGTCCCTTCAACTTCTTAACGGCCTCTTACTGGACTCTCTTCAGTAGCTCCATCTCAATCCCATACTGAGGAGCTCAGAACCAGATGCAGAACTCTACACTTCTGAAAAATTTCACCTCAGCATACCCTTCAGCATGTATTTAACTGTATTTCAAAGAGTGAAATGGCGTAAAGAATTATGAGAACAACTAGTTTGAAGAAACAGAAGCTGCATACAGATATTTCTCCATAATACTGGAAAACATAGTTCCATTATATTAATGAACAAACAACACTGACATTGTAGCAGCACCAAACCAACAGATTATAAAACATCACTGGAAGTTGGGAGTGTAAACCAAGAGAGTAACTAGTAACCCCTTACTAGTTAAAAGAAAATAAAGAATTAGGCAGAAGTGATGGACTCGGCTGCCTGGAGTGCCAGTGTTTTTCCTATAGTCCTCCTTCTTTCCTATGAGCCTAGTCTTGCTGAAGTGATGATGTAAATCTTGGCAATGTGTGAAGAAAAGAAAAAAAAAAAAATTTTAAAAGTTTAATTATATACACAAAAAATAAAGTCTAAAAATAAGGAACTAGTGGTAGTCGTTACGTTTTTTACTTCAAACCATTCATATATATTAAATTAATTATTCTAGCATCACTCTAGTACAACAGCAATGGTCTGGCCTCTGACCATGGTGGTGAAAAAACAGCAGCGTGGATTACAGCAAGCCTTAACACTTTATTAATGGCTACTATTGGCAAGAACTATATCTTTATGTTTCAAATTATTTTCTTTCTGTTTCCCTGCTCTTTCTGGGCAAAAATAAGCTTGCAAGTACTTTCTTCTGGTCTGTGAGTTTTCAGGTTCAGGGTAAGAACACAGTTCATAGAATCACAGAATGGTTTGGGTTGGAAGGGACCTTAAAGATCACCCAGTCCCACCCCCCCTGCCAGCAGCAGGGACACCTTCCACTAGACCAGGTTGCTCAAAGCCTCATCCAGCCTGGCCTTCAACACTTCCAGGGAGGGGGCATCTACAACTTCCTTGGGCAACCTGTTCCAGTGTCTCACCACCCTCACAGTGAAGAACTTCTTCCTCATATCTCATCTAAACCTCCCCTCTTTCACCTTAAACCCATTTCCCCTTGTTTTGTCATTAACTGCCCTTATGAAAAGTCCTTCCCCAGCTCTCTTGTAGGCCCCCATCAGGTATCGGAAGGCTGCTAGAAGGTCTCCCTGGAGCCT
>NW_010289789.1:0-579 GCF_000700745.2 Antrostomus carolinensis
ACTCGGTGGATAAGGAACTGGCTGGATGATCTCACTCAAAGAATTGTGGTCAATATCTTGATGTCTGCGTCAAGACTGGTGACAAGTGGAGTCCCTCAAGGGTCAGTACTGTGGCCCATGCTGTTCAACATCTTTGTTGGAGGCATGGACAGTGGGATTGAGTGCACCCTCAGCAAGTTTGCTGACGACACCAAGCTGAGTGGTGCGGTTGACCTGCTGGAGGGTTGGGATGCCATCTAGAGAGACCTTGACAGGCTTGAGAGGTGGGCCTGTGCTAACCTCATGAAGTTCAACAAGGCCAAAATGCAAGGTCCTGCAGCTGGGTCTGGGCAATCCCAAACATAAATACAGGCTGGGCGATGAGTGGATTGAGACAAGCTCCAAAGAGAAGGACTTGGGATTGGTGGTAGACCAGAAGCTCAACATGAGCTGAAGGACTTGGGAGTGGTGGTAGACAAGAAGCTCAACATGAGCCAGCAATGTGCGCTTGCAGCCCAGAAGGCCAATAACCGTGCATCAAGAGAAGTGTGGTCAGCAGGGAGGTGGGAGGTGGCAGGTCGAGGGAGGTGATTCTGCCCC
>NW_010289790.1:0-286 GCF_000700745.2 Antrostomus carolinensis
ACAGGGATTTGGGTGCAGAGGAGGAAGTCTGGGGACATGTGGCTGTAAGACAGCAGAGCTGAGGGGTGACAGAAGGTGACAGGAGCGTGGGTGTGATGGGCTGAGAGAGCACAAGGCCACGTCTGGGGGTGGAAGTGGTTGGGGTTGCGTGGGGGAGGTCTGGGAGTAACGAGCAGCAGTCAGTGTGAGAGCAGTGATGGGTGAGCACAGGATGTTCGTAGCACCAAGAAGTGCCTCTGAGAGGACAGGAGTTGGGGGGTTGGTTACTGGGGGTCACTGGGGATCG
>NW_010289790.1:356-3285 GCF_000700745.2 Antrostomus carolinensis
GGAGATGATGGATGGGGTGTGAGTAACTGGGTTTATGTTGTAGTAGGACTGGAGAGAAAGTAAGATTGGGGGGGGATTGGGTGGGGGGACATTGGGGGACAGCAGGGGTAGGTTTGGAGGTTGTATAAGTCTGAAGGATAAATGAGCCTCGTTAGGGCTGGTTTTGGAGGTGGCTGGTGTCGGAGGCAGATGGGAGCAGAGAGGAGCAGGTGCCATGGCTGGAGGACAGTGTGGGTGTGGGGACAGTTCCTGGGTGGGGACTGGTAGAGGAGAAACACTGACGTGCGGATGGGGGACTGGATCTGGCTGGGAGCAGTTGGGAGTGGGAGAGGAAGGGCGTGCAAGTGGGTGTCAGGGCTGGGTGGGGTGTTTGGAGGGGGTTTAAACAAGCTCATCTTGGCAGATAGCATGAGCCCGTTTTGGTTAAGGGTGAATTTGGGGAGGGGTGTATGTGAGGGAGAGAAGCGCGATCTTGGAGAGGGGAGCTGGGGAAGCTCAGCTTTTGGGGCAGAGGGGTGTGTGTGGGAGTGGTGCTAGTTTTTGGGAAGGACAGTGGGAATGAAAGCCTGGTGGAAAGAAGCTTCTGGGTTTGCTGGAGGTCAAGGCCAGAACTGGGCAGTTGAAGGGGATCAAACAGGACAAGGAGTGGTGTGAGGGTCCTGCCTCTGGGCAGGGTCATGATTTTTTTGGGGGAAAAAATGCTAAAGACTGTTTCTGAGCAGAAGAATGGAGACCTCCAGGCTTATGTGCTTATGTGTGTATGGTAGGATGAGGGGTGTCTGCAGAGGAAGATGATGATCTCTGGGCTGTGGGATACTGGAAAGCACATTGCCTGCAGCGCTGAGGCCAGTTCTGGCATTGACAGAGTTACTCAGTTGGGTTGTGTGTCTAAAGTCTATCCCATAGGATGAGGAATTGGAAATCTTTATGGGAACCTGTTTTTTTCTACATAAACTTATTTTATTATTAATTTCAGTGGAAGGGCTTTCTCTGTAAGATGGTTACCTGCTTTCTTTTTGTCAGCTGTGGCAGCAGGAGAGCCAGCGCGTGTGTCTGCCTGCATTAGGTGAATTCCCTGGGCAGAGCTGGTTCTTGGAAAAGAAGGAAATGAAAAAAAAAAAGGATGACTATTCTAAGGCAGCGATTGCTTTCTCAAGATGCTCCTTCTGGAGAGTACCAACCACGTTTTGATGATGCTTGGTATAGATTTGGGGGAAGGGGAACTGTCTTTGTAAGCCCAGGAGGACAAACACTTTGTGTGCTTTAAGAGTTGAGGTTTCTGGGTTTTTTTATGTGTATTTTTTTGACAGTCTGTAGATGGGTGTGTGATGCAGCTAATTTGAAAGCAGTTTTGTGTGGAAACGATGCCTGAACGTTGAAAGCTTCTTTTTTTATGTGTTTTTTTAACACTATAATGATAAGAATTTTCTTCTACTTGAGAGAGAGCATTGTGAAATAGCCACTTAACCTGTTACTCTCCTGGAGTGGTTTAGGATATTGGTCATTTTAAGGGGACTAGATTTAAATAAAGGCAGAGTATTCTTTTCTGAATGGCAAAACTGGTGCTGCTGAGTAAAAAAATAATTAACTTATATCCACTGCTAATGACTTTTTTTTTTTTTACTTCTTATCTATTTTCATAAAGCTCCTTGTTTCATTTTCACATATAATTCTGGACTAAAATTTTGACTGCAAATATATAATGTTTGTTTTTCTCTCTTGAGTGTTTTGTTTTGCTCTTTGTTTATTTACTTACCAGACTTGAACTTTCCAGTAATGTTTTTAAACTTTGAGCTCTGAGGAAAGTGCAAACAAGTGTTTTTTAGCAATGTTTAGAGCTTTGCAGTCACAACTTTCACATGCCTGGAGTTTCCTCTGTCTCCTGTCAGAAATGACATCGCAGGGTTTGGTTTTTATTTGGTGTGTGGATGTCAAGAGCTTCATTTTAAAAACCTTGAACGTGTTATTAGATACAAACGGGAAGTAGAAGGGCAGGTGAAAATTATTTTGTAAGTGTGGTCTATGCCACATGCTTATCTGCTTGACTGAGAGATGTAATTAAACTTGGTGTGTTAATCTTCCTGTCCTTATCTAGATGTATATGATGACTGTATTTGTGGCCTTGACTTTTTTGTTTACGTTCAGCGCCGGGGTTATGATACAACTTGTGCTTCACCGACTTACTAATCCCTCACATCTTCTGTGTTAGCAGCTAAAAACGAATGTTGTAGCTTCGTGTTGCAGCCTGCTGGTATTCTAACTTGCCTTCTTCACTGGGAAAGTCTGTTTATTTAGACTGCAGTTAGAAATACAGGTAACAAACCTGAGGTGGACCAGTTTCTTTGTTGTTTTCACCCAAACCACAAAAGGGGAGATGGTGCGCAGTGTGATCGTGTGCAGTGTGATACTGTTCTAATGTGGATGTGTGGGGGTTTTTTATTTAAGCATGTGTCATGTGCTGTGACTTCTTACAAAGAAAGAGGTGTAGCAGAAGTGTACCTGTGTCTGGTTTGGTTAGTGATTATTCTTGGTTGTAGGAATGGCTTCTGAGCAAACACTGACTTCTGCGCACATCAGTGATGCTCTTGGTGGGGGTAGAAAATTGAGTTATGAAGGACTTAATGTAACTTTTTCTTCTTTTTTTTTTTTTTTTGTTTCTTTTTTTAAGATGTGGAACCAGCTGCTTGAGTTCTTGAAAGATAAAGACTAAGATCTTGGTTTTATGGGAAGCTGAAATAGAAAATACAGGATGTGCCTGATGTGCTTGTGTTTTCTGTTTCTGTACAAACCTCCAGTGGGCTTCTGTGCTGGATGGAGCCTGCTGTAGGCCAGTGGCTTCAAGCTGCCATAGCCTTGGTAGGAGAAGACTACTGCTGTGAGGCTGTCTGCTAGGAGGGATGAGAAATCCCTCTCTTGGATGGAGAGCAGC
>NW_010289791.1:0-283 GCF_000700745.2 Antrostomus carolinensis
TGGGGGGGGAACCCACAACAACCACCCCCGAAAAGCCCCAACCAAACAAAAAAAGCCCAGATTTCGAAAAAAGGTCCCCCGTGCCCGGAGAACCGGGACGGTCACACTGTGTCCGGAGCACGGAGCGGCCGGCAGGTCTACCGGGCTCCGTGGGGCGGGGGAGGGGGAGTGGAGCACGGCCGGTGAGCGCGCGAGGCCGGTCGCCGCCGTCCGGTGCGAGGCCGGTTTCGCTTTCAGCGGAGCACAGGTCTACCTAAATCGGAGAGCGGAGCGGGGGGGCGGG
>NW_010289792.1:0-1179 GCF_000700745.2 Antrostomus carolinensis
AACAAAATGCATCCCTGAGCTCTGCGCCAGCCGCTGCGGGTCACGGCCCGGTGCGGACACTGGAACGCGGAGACATGTACGGACGATAGCAGAGCCGAGACCCGCAGCGCTGCAGAAACCGCTACCACCCCGGTTCCTGGCTGGGGGGGGGAAGTTGCTGCCCAAACCCCGCGTGGGCTCTGACAGCGCCCCGGGCTGGGCACCTGCCCGCGCCCGCAGCACCTGGCCCTGGGCTGTCAGTGCGGGCCGGGACACACTCAATCAGGCAGCGCTTTCTGGGCTCCTGAGCTGAGGTCTTCATTAGTCACACGGATGAGCCAATATCGTCGCTCACCTTTTTTTTTTCTTCCTTTTCTTGTCTTTTTTTTTTTTTTTTCTCTCCCCCTCCTCCCCCGGCCCCGGCCGCCAGACCGAGGGCTCCATAAGCTGTTCCCCTCTGTAATTAATTCGTATTAGACATTTTTCCGTGCAATGCTCTCCTGTGCCCTTCTTATCGCGTTTTATAAAACTCTTTGTCTAGATGCCGTCTCAGATATACACGGTCAAGCTCACAGATAAAATTATTTCATGCTTTAAAAAGCTGCTGTCTTTAAGCAGGATTATTTGAAAATATTTTTGTAATTATTGGTTTTAAAAAGAGCTTCCGCCAGGAAAATGTCGCACTCGTTTCCAAAAACAATTCACAGCAGATAGTGTAGATATCACTTAATTCCTACAGAAATCAATGTGAAAATTAGATTTATTGGCTACTTACATTGTTAAAAATGACAAAGTGCTGCCTTTTATTTTCATAAAAAAACAGAAGACCGAAAATCATTTAATAAAGAATCCACCTAGTTTAATTTCACTGTATGTCCCTTGCATCGAAACCAATTCTTCGAGCCTCTCCTTCATAACTTGCCTTCCATTCTCGTATTAAGGACAAAACCAATATTCTCCAAGAAAGTTAAAGCAGCAGCATTTGTTTGATGGCTGAAAAACCTTTCGCACCGTTAGCTGAAAGGGATCGTGTAAATTAAACAGGATCCTCTGTTTCAAATCGTTTGAAATTCCCTGTTAAACCCAAAGGTTTGTCGATTTCTATTTTTGTGTGTGTATATATATACTAGCAAAGTGCCCCCTTTTTTTTCCTTTAAATTAAATTTATTTATTTATTTTATTTTAAATTAATTTTATTTA
>NW_010289793.1:0-331 GCF_000700745.2 Antrostomus carolinensis
CTGTGATCAGTCCCGTGCTGGTGGGAACCCCGCAGCCTCTGAGCTGGGTGAAAGCTGAGCAGCAAACCCAACAGCAGCTCCTGCAGCTGCAGAGCCTCTTGCAAAGCGTGTCGGTGTCATCGGCATTGCCCGAGGACCTGCCATCACGCTGAGGAACTCTCACCCCCCCCATACTTGACCACAGCAGGAGCAGCATGTGGGTATCGGTGCCTGCGGTGGATGCGGTGCTGAGGTCGGGTACTGCTGATGCAGCAGCCTCGGCGTCACCATGGCACAGTGTGAGATGCCACTGCTGGCTTCCCCGGAGGGTTCGCGGGTGGTTGGGCTCTGC
>NW_010289794.1:0-214 GCF_000700745.2 Antrostomus carolinensis
ATATATATATATATATATATATGTATACACAATGATAACTTTTGTGTTTGTAAAAGCAAAAATTGCTTTTTTAATTGAGAGTTGCGAAGAATAAGTTTAATTGGAGACTCCAGTGGTGTTTTCTGTTGTGGTGGTTTGGGTGGATTCACCCTTTTGCTTGCAGCTTGCAGCCAAACACAGCCTGCTCTATCACCCTCCCCCAACCTCGGCCAGG
>NW_010289794.1:578-19189 GCF_000700745.2 Antrostomus carolinensis
CCCTCCCAGTCCTAGTGCAGCTGTGAAGCAGCAAAACACGGTGGCCTTGAGCTCCAGCAGCAACACCAGTACTGTTATCAAAGTTCTTCTCATGATAAGTCTGAACTGAAACACTGAAAGTAAAATACAGCTCTTCTAATTACTAAAAAGAAAATTAACTCTATCCTAGCAAAACCAGAACATCTGTTTTCATAGCTTAGTAAGAAATCACGAACTTCATAAAACTATAAAGTTCTATTGATAAAAAGATGAATGACCAGTTTATAAGTGCCACTTGTATTTATAATTCATACTCTTAAGCGTAGGTTGCAATCTTAGACTTATCTGGGTGCCCCAAAACCATGGACATCTTTTTTGGTTTTTAAGTTAATGTTAAGTAGAATTATAGCTATAAAATGCTTCCTCAGCATAACCTGAAAGTGGGGTTACAGGTGGTTCCTGAGAATTGCCTGGCATGGTTTGGAAAAGGGGGAAAGCTGCATTAATAACTTAAACAGAGTCTTTTGAAAATTGAGTGTGTTTGTTGCTTTCTGCTTTGTAAATGTGTGTGCTTTGCCTTGACTCTAAAATAATAGCAAAACCAACATCATCCCAGCAAGTAAAAGAATGCGTGGCTGTCTCTCCTAGTTTGGACAGATGCTGTGCAAATTATAGCAATCAAACAGGAAGGGTTATTAAACCATCCACTTGCTCAGTTAATTCTCTTTAGAAGGGACTGTTGTCTTTGCATTGTTCAAAGATTCTTCGTAGCTTGCTAAAGCTGGGGTTGAGGTAAGGTTAACCAGTAAACTTACCACAAGTTGGATAGTTGCCTGTGGTTTTTTGCTCTCAAATAGTGTTTTTCTGAGCAAAGGACAGTCTTTGAAACTGGAAAAATGGATAAAAATGTTTGATTCTTTTTTTTCCCCTTTTTTTCCTGAGAGCTATGTGCTGATAAACAAGAATGAGAAAATGAAACCACTCTGAAAGAAAAGTGAAACTGATTAATCGAATTTCAATGCCAACCTTAGTGCATATGTGCCAACATTTTAGATGTTTTTCTGTATAAATTAAAACACATCTTCCATATGATTCCCAGTGTCCAAGAGCCAAAAGTCTCCCACACTTTAACACGCACACAGGTTTTCTTTGGGGTTTTTTTCTGTTGAGGTCACTGCACCCACCCTTCCTCGCCCTCTCTGCCTTCCCTCTTTCTTGGAGGTTTTTTCCCAGGGACATGGCGACTCACTCACCGAGGTTACTGCTCTCTCTGAGCTGAGTAAGAATAACCTGTGTGATGAATTCTGCCTAAACTCTTACCTGTGAGCCAGGGAGCTGCTCTGTTCAGCTCCCTGCCATCTTCTCCCCAGTCACGGGTACTTTAATGTCTGGTGCAGATTTACAGTACATACCATCTCCCACCTGAGCCTCTGCACTTTATGTTGCTCGTGCCCTGTGTGCCTGTTCTAGCTTTGCTCTGGGAAGATCACCTCTTGGGCTATGAAAAGTGGCACCCTGCTATTCCATCTTTCTGAAACCAGAATTTTACAGTTCTGTTTTATGATACTGTTAAACTTGTTTGCTTGACAAATGATTGAGATTGGGGAGGGGTAGCTCTTAAGTCTCACTTTGCTGGAGGGCTGTGAGCTTTACCTTACGGTCTTCTTATAGTGGAGCTTGTGGTTCAGAGGTGTTCCCTGCTGATGCTTCTTTTCTGTCCTGCCAAAGAGACCGATAATTCATGTTTGACTGTCCACTGGTGTAGAAAGGTAGTCAAAGTAGAGGTGGGAGAAGCAGGAAAGCAGAGGTACAGCAAGGACATGTTTCAGAGGGGAGGTGGATTAAGCAGCCCTGTCCAGGGCAAGGCAAAAGAATTGAATCATGGATTTTGATAAATTGGCATCTTATAGAATCATAGAACGGTTTGGGTTGGAAGGGACCTTAAAGATCATCCAGTTCCAACCCCCCTGCCAGCAGCAGGGACACCTTCCACTAGACCAGATTGCTCAAAGCCTCATCCAGCCTGGCCGCAAACACTTCCAGGGAGGGGGCATCCACAACTTCCTTGGGCAACCTGTTCCAGTGTCTGACCACCCTCACAGTGAAGAACTTCTTCCTAATATCTAATCTAAACCTCCCCTCTTTCAGCTTAAACCCATTTCCCCTTGTTCTGTCATTAACTGCCCTTATGAAAAGTCCTTCCCCAGCTTTCTTGTAGCCCCTTCAGGTACTGGGAGGCCGCTATAAGATCTCCCCAGAGCCTTCTCTTTTCCAGGCTGAACAGCCCCAACTCTTTCAACCTGTCCTCATAGGAGAGGTGCTCCAGCCCTCGGATCATCCTCGTGGCCTCCTCTGGACTTGTTCTAGCTGCTCCAGGTCTAACTCCCATGAGGGGTCAGGAAAGAGTTTGATTTGTCTTGAATTGGCAAGGTCCAACTCAGGGGTCTTCTGAATTATCCATACTCTAGTCCAGGTTTCACCCCCTTTCCAGATTTTTTTATAATAATTTGGACTCAGGTTCCCCTCCCCACCAAAATGCACGGAATGTGCTTCATGCTCATCTTCTTTTGCAGAATTCCAAAATGTCACTTATACTTCTTGAAAAAAGTACAATGTCTTAGTACAGGAAAGCTATATGAAAAGTTTGATTATTTTCTTTCTTTTCCCTTCCAATTCTGCTTTTTTTTTTCTTTTTTCTCTTTTTTTTTAAAGAATGGCACAAAAGAAGTATTTAATAGCAAAACTGACAAGTTGCTTGAGAGAGGACAAAATTCAGCTATGGAAACCACCTTACACAAATGAAAACAAAGAAGCTGGTAAAGAAATTAAGGTAAATATTCTCTCTGAGTTGATGCTGTGTATCTTCAATGTCATACCGGTGGTGTGATGCATTTTCCCAGTTTTTCTTGCTCTTTCCTTAGGAGCTGGTACAAAAATATTCATGCAAGCTGAATATCAATGAGAACGATACAGAGAATATGCTGGAAGAAATACGGTGTAAAGCGATTGAGCGCGGAACAGGAAATGAAAATTTTAAAGTGACTGGGATTGCGAGACTTGATATATATCTGCCTCGTAGAAAAGTAAGTGACATTGCAGAACAGTCAGGATAAGTAGCTGTACTTTGATGGCCTTTTGAGTTCTAGATCTGTATCTAATGCAAGTATTTTCACTTCTTCAATTTTTTAGGTGTTTTGTATGAGATCTGTGTTAGATATATAAAATATGGGGGAAGGGGGAGTTGTGTAGGTGTACTTCAGTTATCTAGGTATGTGAGAATATCATGGGAAAGGAATATAATATTACAAGATCAGTAATTATCTTCCCTTTAGGATTTAATGAGAAATTATATTTCAATTAAGTAAATTAGATTTTAATGTGTGTCTAGTTCAGTTTGATTCCTTCTGATGTTACTGTATTAGCAGTAAAGAGCAGTTGTATTTTTTCAGCTGTAGAATATCTAAAGTTGAGATTAGCCAATGAATATCACTGTATTACCACAGCTTTTGTTTAAATGACAGCTTTATTAAAAAAAAAAAAAATCCCTTTAAGTGCAATAAACAACTTGAACTTGGTGTCATCTTAGGCCATTTATGGCTGATGACATTGAAAAGAACTCCTTCAGGTGTTAATCGTGGCATGTGGCAGTGTTCCTACAGTGATGACATTATCCTTGTGTAACTATTCCAGCCCAGGAAGCCAAATAAACTTACTTTAAAATAGGTAAGTGCAGTGTTTGAACTTGGAAATGGGAAGCAGGATTTTCTGTTGTGATGGTACTCATCCTGAAAGCTTCACAAAGATAGAACTGAGTTAAGTCTTACCCTTTTAAAGCCAGCCTTCAACCTGTAGTTTCACACATAAAATATGCCAGAATAATGATGTGAATCTAAATAAATCAGTGTCAGACTGGTCACCATAACCAGTTCTGGGGATGCCTCTACCCTAGTCAGCTAAACACAGGTGGGGGACAGGCTGACCGTGGTTTGATGGACATCCCTACTGCCAGGCTGTTCATGTGGGCTCGGGTGCAGCTTCACCCAGCTGCCCTGGTATCCTGCCAGGCAGTGAGCAGGCACAGTGTGAGGGCTGACAGGGACAGGGACCGATCTACATGGCACTTTGGATACAGCTGCTCTGCTTGGGAGGTCAAGAGGATTCAACCTTATGGATGTGAAGTGTGTTGTGCAGGTTGGTCACAGAGAGCAGGCCCTTGGTTAGGTTCTTACTAACACAAAGCCTCTTAACCAGGAATATTTCCTCCTGAAAAACAGTCTCTAGCAAGTGCAACATCTCCAACCACTTCCTGGTTTTAATCTTGTGCAGGAGCAGCATCTTCCCCAGTGCTGTGTGTCTTCTTCCACTCTGATAACAGTGAAACATAACTTCTATATTTAGGGGCACTTAAAGGTTGTAGTCTTCTTATCAGCTCTGGAAAAGGGCAATGTTTGGGGTTTTCTGGTTTGTTTTTTTTTTTTTTTCTGAAGATGATCTTAGAGTGTACCTTATGCTTCAGAAGGATGCTTTGAGGTTTTTTGGGGTTTGGATTTTTTTTACTGAATACCTGCAAAAAACAACACAGTCATAGTTGTTCTCTCTCCTGTAGTGAAAAATAATTAGTGATGAGCTGAAGGGTAGAGGCTCTTAAGTGATTGCCATGCAGTTAAAACAAACAAATAGTTTCATAATTCATCTTTGTAGTGCTGCTGGGCATAGAGGAATTAATTAATTTAAAATTCCAGTTTATCTAATCTAGGACCAGAGACAGTAATGGGAATTAATCATAACTTAGCCAGTCACAGGTGAGTGGCATAATTACAAAGCAGAGTTAGGATTGTAAGTGCATAATTAAATTAGTCAGATTAAATTGTTTGGTTCTGAATTTAGATTTCTAATTCTGAATCTTCTGTTATAATGGTTATTTTTAGCACTAAATAGCAAGTACAAGGCTCCTTGCCTGGAAATTACTAATATGTATGCCCAACCATAACCCTGTTAACAGAGTTATTATTTGAAAAAGAAATTGTAGTTGCTGTGAAACAATTAATTAAGAAAATGTCCAGAGTATCTTGATATCATGCTTCTTTTCCTCCTTTCCTCCACCCAATATAATTACCACAGAGCAGAAAAATCCCACTGGAAACCAACCTGTTCATCACAGGCAAGGAGCTCAGATCACAGTAAGTATAATCACCCTTGGTTCATGTCTAATGAGATAGCTCAGTGTCATACAGTACTAAAAAAAACCAGACAAAGTGCTATTTGTTCAATTTAAGCTTTTTCTTAGCACGGATATTTGTTCAGTGTGTCTGAATAAGGTGTCCAGTGTCCCTGTAGGGTGTTTCTTCGTGTAAGAACCTGTGGTTTCACAGATAGAAAACAGGAAAGTTGCAGCTGTGGAAGAAAACTCTAAATCTCCAGCAAGTACTTGAGAAGGCACTAGCAATCAATATTCCAGATCTGTAACTAGGCAGCTCTTCTGAACAGTCAGCAGCAGCTTCTATTTCCTTTTGTGTTTTTAAGTGTAATAAAATCAGATTCTTTTCTATTAGTTTTGCTCTTTTCCTTTCTATAGCCCAGATTTTCCCTAAATGGTGTACAAAGCTTTCTGATTAAGTTATTTTACTTCTAGCAGCCTTTTATAGCAAAAGTTTTAAGCCAGTTACAAGCATCCTTATTTTTTAAGTTTTACTGTTCTTCTAACAGAAATATTGTATAGCCTTACAAATTGATATTCACAGATTAAATGATTTATTTCACAGGATAGCACAGGAACATGCATTAAAAGAAAATGCCATCAAAATAATCATAAATAAGAAGCAGCTTGACCTGGGTATGTATCTCTAGTTGAGTATACTTTTATGATAATTTTCTAGTTTACTGATTATCAGAAGAAAAATTTCTTGCAACTCTTAATTTTGGAAATTCCCAAGGAATAGCAGTTATATTTGTCAGGTTCAGCTGTACAGGAAATAAATTATAACGCTCAAAATTCTTAGATAGAATTAGAGCAATTATACAAATCCTGTAATAAATGTTGAAAAGCCATTTTTCAAGTGTTGTAACACTGAAAATGCACATTCAAGAGAAACCCTGAATATTCACATGGTTTTTGAGGAAATTTACAGCACATTCAGAAACTTTTTTAATGCTTTGCAAGTGTTCAACTTGTCAACAGTGTTAGGTTTATGGTTGGACTCGATGGTTTTAAAGGTCTTTTCCAACCAAAACACTTCTATGATTTTTATGATTCTCTGGCATGTTGAGGGAAGCGATGACAACAACTTTCTCTTTATTAATGACCTAAGCATCTGACATATTTATTTCCCTTAGGATATGTCAGAATTAGAGCCATGGAATTGACAAGAGGAACTCGGATTCAATTCCCAGTTCCTCTGTCCCGTTACTGTTGTGGTGTATGATCCTGGACATGGTGTTATTCCAGTTTTTGCCAGAAGATCAATTAACTGAAACCATCATAATTTTTGAATGTTTTGGAAAAAAGCAAGAAAAGAAATATACCAATCATTTAAAAATCACTTTTAAGATGCAAGATGAGGCCTACAAGAAAGCTGGGGAAGGACTTTTCATAAGGGCAGTTAATGACAAAACAAGGGGAAATGGGTTTAAGCTGAAAGAGGGGAGGTTGAGATTAGATATTAGGAAGAAGTTCTTCACTGTGAGGGTGGTCAGACACTGGAACAGGTTGCCCAAGGAAGTTGTGGATGCCCCCTCCCTGGAAGTGTTTAAGGCCAGGCTGGATGAGGCTTTGAGCAACCTGGTCTAGTGGAAGGTGTCCCTGCTGATGGCAGGGGGTTTGGAACTGGATGATCTTTAAGGTCCCTTCCAACCCAAACCATTCTATGATTCTAAGTCTGATTTTAATTTCTGAATTTCATCTGAATATGTCAGTAATTGGCAGGGGGGTTGATTGAGTTTTTGAGTCTAGTAATTACTGTAGTTCTTAGTATAGTATGAGTGAGGCGAGGTGCTGTTCAGGTTGTTTTGTTTATGAGTGTTGGGTTTGGGGTTTTTTTCCCCTCAGTGGCAGTGCAGTGTAAAATGGTCTCTTCTCTCTAATAGAGTATTTGGATTGTATTTGTCATACTTCATTTTGCAGGCAAAACCCTTGAGGACCAGGGTGTTACACATAATGCAAAAGTGATGGTACTGCAACTGGAACAGAGTGATGAGGAAACTAAAAGAAAAGTTCAGGAAGAAGAACTTCAATGCAAGAAAGAAAAAGAAATAAATGACAAGAGGCAAAGAACTAAGAAGGGTTTGGAAATTCTAGCAGAGAGAGGTAAGGGGGGATGTTGGAAGTTTTTTGTGAGGTGGGAGAGGAGATGGGTGTTCATTAATTCTTGCACATCAAAAATTATCTTCTCGGTGGACTTTCAACCTAGAAGAGTTCCTGTACCGTGACTGGATTTCAGTTTATATTTTTCTACATTTCTGCCTACTTGAAAACTGGATTTTATGTTGTTCCTTTTCTACTCCAATTCTTCTTACACAACTAGAATGCTAGAAAACATTTGGCACTTTGAGAAGGATATAGTATGAATCAATTATTATTTAATTGACACTTCACAGTTAAGGGACTGATGACTCTTGAGAACAGGCTTTAAATTTATCGCAGGCATAAGCCCAGTGGAATAATGTATAATAAGTCATTAAGCACATTTTTGTAGCTTACCTCAGATATGGCTGTGCATAACTGGTTTCCTTGTGCAGAACAGCTCACTTGTCATTCTCATCTGTAAGTGGCTGTTCTGTTCTCATTGCATTTGATGTTGATTGCTGGCGACTGTGGATTAATTTAAAGGGATATAGTGAATTAAACAGTAGTAATTTTTCAAAATCAGGTCGTGTTTGTGAATTGCATTTGCTGGATGGTGAGTTTAAATCACTTCTCTATTTTATTGTTTCAAAAATCCACAAGAAACTGTGAAACTGAGTACGTAAGGAACTCTTGACAAGTGCAAAAAAAAATATCTGAACAAAGCTTCTTTCAACAGTCAGTGACAGCCTGTTTCTTGTTGTAATATCAGATTTTGAACAAATGAAAGAAGTGATGCCTTTTGTGGACATAAGGCATAATTTAGACCCCAGCCCTTGAATCCTGTATAGGGCCTCTGTAAGGTATTTACCACTAACTGTCAGTTACAGCACAATGCCAGAGCGTAGAGTGGAGTCCATAATCGGCTCACAGGCTGAAGGGTCTGTGGGAAGTGGAGAAAGGATTTAACAACCCTTTTGTTTTGTCTGAGAAAAATTGCAGGGTAGAAGTTTTAATCTCAGCAAACTCCTGCTTAACTGCCTTCTGTTTACAAGAAAAGCATCTTTTCATTTTAAATCAGATGGAAGTGAAAACAAAATTCATAGTTTGGTTATAACCATTAAAATGTGTGGAAAGGAAAATTCTGAGCTATATATTTTTTTCAGTTTTATCAGCTGTGCTCAGTTATGGGTTTTTTATATTCTATGCTTTATTTGCTAAAGCATTTCAAATGTTATCTCATGTAACATGTAGGTGTCTTGTCTTCTGCAAAAAATTCTTTACAATTCATGTAACTTAATGTTGTGTCTAAATTTCTGGATGAACAGGGCCTTTTCCTTAGTGACCTTTCTAAAAGTTCCTCACATTTGTCTGATCAGGGCCATTTTTGGTAGGTCTGTCCAAACCACAAATGCAGCATTTATATGGAATTTTGATTTGTTTGTTTGCTTGCTTTTTTTGTTTAACCACATTCTTACTGACATAATTTTACAACAACAGAGTTACTCTGTTAAAGGTGGTACTTAAAATTTGAACTGTTCTTTCTCATCTTTCAGAGGAGTACTTGGATCCAGATTCTGTTCCATATCTAGATATAGCTAATCAGACTGGAAGGTCAATCACGATTCCTCCTCAAGCTAAAAAGGTAGGTAAAAGTAACTTACAAAGCTGCTGAGACAGTGATTTGTGAAGCATTTCAAATATGGTATTGAAATAGTCAGTCTTATTTGGGATGTAACCCTGGGTTCAGTAGATGTTTGCGTAGTAGAAACAGTTTGAAATACAATTGAAGTAGAATTGTACAATTGGGAACACTTCAGTCACCTGGAGACAGACCTACAATTGCTGATCTAATTGCAGGTCTAATCTTGCGCTGACCCTGTGTGGTCCATATCTTATTTTTGTGGTTTAAGATGAGCTTTAACTTTGTTATATCCTAACACCTATGTTAAATTTTGGGTGCCCTAGAACAACATGAGAAGAGTTTGCTCATTAGTCTTCAGTTTCAGTTGGAAACTCGATGAATCTCTCAAAATCAAAATCTCTTAAAATATTTTTAAGATCTTTCGCACTGTGACCCCTCTCAATTTTAAATTTGTTCACCATTCAAGAAAGTTCCACGTCCCTAACTGAGAATATCTTTGGTTGGGTGCATGGGCTGAATTACAGTGGGAGTGACACACCTGATGTTGGCTGCTGAAGCAGAAGTTTAGTGATCGATGCTATCTTTTTAAGATTGCTGGATCTTACAAAGCTTTACAAATACTTGGAATATGTGTAATTCCAAGTAACAAAAAAAAAAAAAGAAGAAATGAGCAGGCCCTAACATGTGCTAGCTGCTGCTCTGGCCTCTTCTGAAGCATACAAGCATACAGTTTTCTGCATCATCTGGAGTTTCTGGATGATTGGAATAACAACTGTCCGTTCTCACAACGCATGCTGTTCTGATGAAGTGCTGGAAGTAGTAATTCACCTCAAGAGTTAAAGCATCAAATGTTCAAGTGCACAAGATTTCATCAGTATTGAATGCGGATGAGAAGAAATATTGCAGGTTGTTTCTATCCAGAAATACTATTTACCTTTCCATTTGTCATACTGCAGGAACTAGAGTGTTTTCTTGCTACATTCAAAATTAAATTTTCAGTTCTGAGGTTTTTGGAGGAGGTGAGTTGTTAGATTTTACAAGATAGTTGTAATAGCAAAGCAAAACAAATGTGATGCTGTTAGGAAGTGTAGCACCCAGAGAAATGCTTAGCTTGTTATCACTTATCATTGAAAATCTATCTAGGCTTGCATTCTTAAAATAAACTTGGTGCAATGTTTTCACGTGTCAGTATCATTCATTGCTTTTAATTAGACAATACCTAACATTAGCAGGTGGGAGAAAAGCACAAAGTTATGTGAAATAATGTTGCTCTTATAGAGCTTCTACAATGGTATTTTTCTAGGAAGAACAAGGGCTCTAATGGCTTACGTAGATATTTCCTTGTAGTTATATAAGTGAGTTGGGGAGGTGCAAAAACAAGTCTCAGTCTGTTTTTCTAGGCACTTGTGCTGGCAATGGGTTACCATGAGAAGGGCAGAGCATTAATGAAGAAGGAAGAATATGAAATAGCACTGCCATATTTGTTGGATGCTGATAAACACTTCTGGTAAGAACCTCTTTGAATCCTTGTGTCTCTCTTTACTGTCAGCCAAATACAGGAACAGCATCAGCCCTGCCTGTGCATTTAAATCAGGGCCTGTTCTGCCTGGGATTGGTTCACACCCCCTCTGCAGACGGGAAACAGCAGGCAAAGGCTCTGACTTGCTGTGACAGGTGGCTTCATGTAGAACAGCTGAAACAGATACTGCCACTGGGCAATTTAATCTTTCATACGAACATGAACAGTAACTGTCAGTATTCATGTACTAGGCTAGAAATTCCATTAGCTTGGGAGAGTTACAGATACTTTTGCAATTGCTTCTGTGAAGAAATAATTTCTTGTAAAAGGTGGAGCAGACAGCTGAGGTCAGTGACAATACCAGGGTTTCTACAGGTAAACTACTTGCCTGTCAGCAGTCAGAGCCTTAAATTGCTCTTTTGAGATCCCCAGAAGTAATATTGTCCCCATTTCTCATCTGTATGCACGTGCAGAGATACTGGCACAGGACTCTACATGCTCACATCCACCAAGGAAGATGCTTTTTCTTTGTCCTCTCAAAGATTGCACAGGGTTTAATTCTGTTCTGCTTTTAAAGGGATGCTGTCTTAAATACTAACAAAAAGAGTTGTGACTACTCTAATTCTTTGAGATGTAGTGTTGTCATTAGTGCCATGGGTATTGGTGAACATGATGGGAGATCAATGCTTTATTAAAGTTCCCCTGGCATCACTTTGCTACCTCAGATATCTAGTGTGTGCTTTCTCAAATATGTGAGTATGCGTATTTCTAGTGTTTTGTTTCATTAGTGTTAAAAAGTGTGTGGAAAAAATAAACAACCTCTCCTAAAAAAAAAACCAAAAACCCAAAAAACCCAAACAAACAAAGTAATTGTTTTATTTTCCAGCGAGTGTAGCACAGAGCTGCTGAATACCGTGGATAATTACGCAGTACTGCAGCTGGATATAGTGTGGTGCTACTTCCGCCTGGAGCAGCTGGACTGCCTGGATGATGCAGAGAAAAAGCTGTCCACAGCACACAGATGCTTCCAGAGGTGCTATGGGGAGAACCATGAAAGACTTATTGATATCAAAGTATGCTAGTTTTGATTTTATTAGGGTAGCTTTTTTTTTTCCCCTACATGTATTCAGTTATCATTCAGGTATTACAAGACTGACTTTTAGATGTTTAAAGTTTTCTCGTGCCTCCTCAGCCCGTAGCCTAGCTGTGTAGTTGTCAGCATAGTGAAAGCATTGGGGCTGACACAAAGGTCGTGGCAAACGTGTTTATATGCACAGACATCATCAGTGGTTTAGATGCGATACTTGAACTGCATCCTGTGTGTCACATATTAGTGACTAGGTCTTTAAATGTGTAAAGTGTTCTGTTGATAATGAATTGATGTTCTACCATATGCTTCTGCCCATCTGCCCCTCCTCCTCCCTTGTTTAAACAATTCTTTAGGGAAGCTATGGTCGTGAGAAGGTTTTATTTCTACGGCTTTACCTACTTCAAGGGATAGGACACTATCACAGTGGCAGAGAAAAGGAGGCTGCTGAGTATATTCAGAAGGTAAGACACCAATAAGTAAAACTTCTGAGTCATTGGCAGTAGCTCCTGTTGTTGGGCTCTGTCTTGCACCTTCTCCCTGTTCTTTGCTTACTCAGAAAAATGGGCAGATATTTTTTGTTTGTGTGCTCGCAACCAGCGTAAGCAGTATCATTTTGTTCTTTATATACACAGGCATCTCATTTGTATGAGGAGCTGTCCATAGATCCTGATAAAGTTGATCGCCTGTCACTCCTGGGATTCTCCGAACAGGAAGCTCGCCTTGCCCTGCGAGCCTGCCATGGGAATGTGGAGCATGCTGCCAATCTTATCACCAACAGGAGAGAGGTATGGTGAAGGTTTTAAATCGAGGAGCACGTTAGTTGGGGTGTCTGTAAGATCACGTTTTGTGTAACTAGTGCAACACGGTGCTAAATTAAGGACTTTGATTATCCTGCTTTGGCACTGTTAGTGTAATTAACAATTTGACATCTGTTATCACAAGTTTCAAACCAAAACTTAATACAAGGGAAGCTCTATCCCAAAATAGATGGGATGAGAGAGTTGAAGACCTGTGGTTGTACCACAGAAGTGCATAGGGAGACTTTGCACAAGTGTTTGCTACTCAGCAGTGCTCTGTATGGGAACACCACCACCATGATCAAGCTGTCACTGCTGGGTTTGACTGGTCTGAAAAAGCTGCACAATAAAGTGCTGTGAGGGTAACCCCCAAGCTACACTGTATTATATGGCTTTGGATTTGGAAGATCCAGGAGGGGAGAAGGATGTTTTTGTGCTGAAGTGAAGCCAGTGCTGTCCACATCTGAAGTGCCTGAGGTTACGTTTGGTAAGCTGAGGTGGCACTTCTAGACTTCAGACAGTGAAATGTGGACAGCAGCTAGAACAAGTCCAGAGGAGGCCACCAGGATGATCCGAGGGCTGGAGCACCTCTCCTATGAAGACAGGCTGAAAGAGTTGGGGCTGTTCAGCCTGGAGAAGAGAAGGCTCCGGGGAGATCTTATAGCAGCCTCCCAGTACCTGAAGGGGCTACAAGAAAGCTGGGGAGGGACTTTTCTTAAGGGCAGTTAATGGCAGAACAAGGGGTAATGGCTATAAACTGAAAGAGGGGAGGTTTAGATTAGACATTAGGAAGAAGTTCTTCACTGTGAGGGTGGTCAGACACTGGAACAGGTTGCCCAAGGAATTTGTAGATGCCCCCTGCCTGGAAGTGTTCAAGGCCAGGCTGGATGAGGCTTTGAGCAACCTGGTCTAGTGGAAGGTGTCCCTGCTGATGGCAGGGGGGTTGGAACTGGATAATCTTTAAGGTCCCTTCCAACCCGAACCATTCTATGATTCTATAATTCTATGATTCTATGAAAAATCGAATGGCTGAGAGAAGGGCTGAAGAAAACTCCTTGGCTACATGCCCAGTTCTGTGTGTCCTTGGCAAGTCTTGTCTACAGGCCCATCTGCCAAACAGGTTTATCACTCACCACACAGGGCCTATAATAGCTCTGGTAGCAAAAGATCCCATCTGCAGAGACTGCAAAGCGGAAGTACAGCAACAGTGCTAGCTCTTGGAAATGCAACTTTATTTAGTAACCAGTGTCTGGCAGCACAGTCTGTATTTAAAAAAAGAAAAAATCCTTTTCCTCAAGAGATTCAAACTCAAAGAAGTAAATCCAAGAAACCCTGTATTGATGGGGGAGGCTGAAAGATTCCCATGCACAGTTAGCTTTGTAATGGATGTGTTCTTGCAGGAAAAGGCACAGATAAGGAGGGAGGAGAGAGCTAAAAGAAGGCAGCGACTGGAAGACATAAACACCTTGAAAAGTATGGGCTATTCAGAGAGAGCTGCTCAAGTAGCTCTTCATAATACAAAAGGAAACGTGGACCAAGCCTTTAAGGTAAGTGATTTTCAGGAGTAATATTTTGAACAACAAAAAAAATTGAGTTGCTTTTTTTTTTTTTGTAATTGTTTAGCAGATTCCTGTTTTCTGTAGTCAGTATTCATTAGTTCATAGCTGCCTTTTCTGAACTGTCATGACTGAACTTCCACCTCCTGACCTGATAAATCAGATATCATTTAAATCCACTGAAGTGTGGGGTTTAAATACATATCCATACCGAGGAGCATTGTAACTCTGTTGCTCTGTTCTGGTCCCTCTCTGTTTATTGTAGTTTATTCTTGACAATCCTGAGTTATTGTTGGAAGATGATGATGATGATCCTGTGGCCATGGACCAGTTTCAGGTTTCCCAGGAAAGTATTGATCAAGTAAGTTAGACTTTTTGCTTTCTTAGGAGTTGGTCATCTTGTTTCTGACTTATGCCTTCCTTAGGCAAAGCTGTACACATTTTCCTTGACTCCTGGAACTCAGTCTGTCACACTTACACTGTCTGGCATCTGCTCTTCATGGTAAAGTCACACCCAGGCTAAAATGTAATCTGTGTGCAGTTCCTGCCCATTACACCAACACACATGCAGACAGCAGTCTGTGCACTCTAATGCTCTAGCCAAAAAAAAGATGGCAAATGAGAAATTTATTCAAGCCTTTAAGCGTTGCAGTGCTTTGTTGAGCTTTGCAATGTCTTTCTCATGACAGGCCATCTGAAAAGCTCTTCAGTAGGTAGTGTGGCTGAGTGATTAATGTCAGGTAGGCAAGAAAACTGTATTGCCTAGAAGCAGATAGCACATGCACACTCCTGATATGCTGGAGTGCTTTGAAGTTTCCTTTGGAAAAACAGAAAAATAATTGGTTTGATATTAAACAAGAGGCTCTTGATTCTGCTCAACATCCCCATTCCTTTATTAGATCACTGCCCTGTTGTTAACTGTTGCAGTAAACCGGAGTCAGTGTCCTGGAATTCCTGGCATGCAGCACTTTCCTCTGTGCAGGAGGAGTGACTGTCAGACGCAGAGTCCGATTCCTGGCAGACCCTGGTGCTGGATGAGTGGGGATTTCTCCAGATTTTTATATTTCTTTTTTGTTTCCCCCTCCTGTAGCTGATGTATATGGGTTTCAGCCGTGAGTCTGCAGAGCAAGCTTTAAAGGTCTTTAAAGGCAACATCCACTTAGCTTCCCAAACCCTTGCTCATTATGGGGGAGTTCTTCCTGCTTCGCTGCAGCTGTCTCCAGAAGGGTCCAGTCCATCAGAGGAATCGACTTCATCAAAAGACTGGCCTACAGAGTCTGCGGGTGAGGAGTGCTGCCTGCAGCAGGCAGAGGAGAGGGAAGGGGGAAGGCTGCTCTTCTGGCTTTTGTACAGGATGATTAAATAAGTTCTTGATAAATGCTGGCAGGGGACCTTGAGTAATGCTCCGGGCTACTTTTGTTAGTAACATAATAATTAGCCCGTTACCCCAGGAGAGCTGTAGTCCTGGCAGTCAGTGACAGCCACATAAGGAACCATAAGGGATACGTATCAGCTGTAGGCAGTGTGTAAGGCAGATACAGCCCAGAAGAAAGGTGTAACCTTCAGAGGTGTCCTGAGAAGGGCAAAGAGGAAATGGCTGCTGACTGGGCTGTGGCTTTGGCACACAAGACTGGAGGCCTCGGCTGTCTGTGTCTTCACTTCCCGAGTGAGGAACACGTGGCCCTCTCCAGCCCACAGGCAAATCCAGCTTCTCCAATCTAATGGTACTCACTCACACCAGTTCTCCTTAAAAACAGCTCTCCCTGCCTGTACTCCTCCAGAGAGCAAGCACTGAGTTGCTGGAGCACGTTCCCTGGACCTACCACTGGTAATGATGGTTTTTTGCCTTGTTGATACCAGAGTTCTGCCTGCGGACGTTCATTCCAAATCTGTGCTCTGCAGTCAGCCGCTGTGACCACACGCTCCTTCCTCACAGCCCTTGCGTGGCAGAACTGTAACTGATACTACTCGCCATTTAGCAAAGAGGAAACTTGCACGTACTCTCTCTCCCGTTATTTGTCAGAACTGTAGTGATCCCTGTTGTACAACTAAGGGCTTTCCTGCAGCTTTACATCACAGGAAAAGCTTGTCATCCCGCAATATCCTTTGCGGAGCTCTTTTAACTGAAGTAGGTTTACAGTCCCGGGCTTGCAGAGCAGTTGTGCTGGTGAAAGAGAGAAAATACCAACTTTTAATTCACTGCTGCTTTTCTTTGTTGGAAGGTTCTTCTAGTTCACCAACAGAAGAAGACATGGAGACGGATGCAGTGAATGAAATCCTAGAGGATATTCCTGAACATGAAGAGGATTATCTGGATTTAACACTGGAGGAAGAGGAACAAATCATTCATGAATATTTATCCTATATACAAGTACCACAGCATTAAATCTCATTACATCTACTTCAGTCGTATGTATTTACCTTGACAAAGTGAGTTTGGATTATAAATGCACCTTCAGCTTATCTCTTACTAAATGCCTTGAATTCAGATAAACTATAGGTGGAAAACTCAATTCCTGCTTATTTATAAATCTGCTTAAAGCCTACATTTGTGATACGTTGCAATTTATTGTCACAGCAGAAAAATAGAAAACATTTATTTTCAGAAGAAAATTTAATAGAACTAAACTATATTTTTATTGTGAAATAAGTTAATTCACTTAGTATTCAAGTAAAGAAACATTTCTATACCATTTTAAAATACCAGCTTTAAAAAAAAAAAGTGAGTTTGTACATCAGAAGCCCAGCTCATGAGGTTATAGAGGCATGGACTTACAAACTGTTCTTCTGAAAGATTTCCAAGAACCATTGGTGTATCTGTTGTGCATGGATTTATAACGTGTTCTGCTTGTCACTTCACGCAGGTGTTACACAGGCAATAAAGGTAACTGTGCTGCTGCTGCTGCTCATAAGAGTCTTCTATGCTTTGGTTTTAAAAACCAGTAGGAACTACCTGGCAGGGCTGTGTCCTCTCAGACCCCAGTGATATTTGCTTTTATAACTCAATAACCAGTTTCCCCAAGCAGCAGCTCTTAACCTCTTGCAGGTGTGGGGCTTCATACTGATGGATTTTATGGGGACTACACGATTTTCTTTCATCAGTGCCTGAGCCAAGTTTTGCTCAACAGCTGTCTCAGCAGTTGTACCCAGCTTCAGCATTCTCAAGACACTTTTTTGGGGGGGACAGCTTTTCTTTAAAAATGTATTTGTTGCCATAAGTGCAGGCTCACGGTAGAGGGAGCTCATGCCCTGCCTGCTCCCCGCGCTGGGCTGGGGCTGGTGGGAACAGGGGAGCTGGTGGAGATCTCCAGCACCTGCTGGAAAATGAACCTTCGCTGGGGTGACGGTTTATTCTTACCCAGCGTTTATCAGTGGGGAAATGAGAGCTTGAGCTTTTGTTAGTGTGAGCCCAACACAAGGAGGACATGGACCTACTGGAGCGAGTCCAGAGGAGGCCACGAGGATGATCCGAGGGCTGGAGCAGCTCTGCTGTGAGGACAGGCTCAGAGAGTTGGGGCTGTTCAGCCTGGAGAAGAGAAGGCTCCGGGAAGATCTTATAGCGGCCTCCCAGTACCTGAAGGGGCTCCAGGAAGGCTGGGGAGGGACTTTGGCCAAGGGCAGGGAGTGACAGAACAAGGGGTGATGGCTTTAAACTGGAAGAGGGGAGATTTAGATGAGATCTGAGGAAGAAATTCTTTCCTGTGTGAGGGTGGTCAGACACGGGGACAGGTTCCCCAGAGAAGTTGTGGATAACAAACTTCTGAGGAGAAAAATAGCCACAGTAGCCATTATATCCTGTTTCTCCATAGGAGAGCACTGAGGAACTACTGGACAAAATGCAGAGTAAAACCAGAACATACAAAAGAACTGAAAATGAGAAATAAAAAGTGATGGATGGTGTAGTTTTAACAGGAAGTAGGGAGGAAATCACCAATGTGTTCCTTCCTTCAGCCAAGGGGTTCCCAGACCTACTGGCATTACCTTCTGCTAGCCCACAGGCAGCGCTGGGCGGCACAGGCAGGGTTTCTCCTCTTTGAAGTGGCTTACATAGCGAACTGGCAGGGACAACTTAAGAAATGAACGTTTGTCCTTGGGGAATTTAAAATTAGCATCATACCACAGAGTGCTTGTCAGAGAAGCCATTCCTCACTGATGTAATTCTGCCAGCACTGCCCCTGAGTAACTGTGGCTGCAGTTTTAAGTGATCAGTGGGGCAGGAGGCATTGGCTAAAAGTTTTAAGTTAATTTTGACTGTGTCTTTGAAGACACTGTGATATGTTTAGAACAGGCAGAAGCAGTAATGACTCATTAACTCCACTCTTTACAAGATCTGTGTCTATTAAATCCATTTGCTAATTCCATGTGTAGCTGCTGTATGGCCAGATAAGCTCTTGGGTCTTACATACTGCGTGCAAAGTTTTCAACAAAAAGTATAATAGCCCAGAGCATCTGTGCAACTCCATCCATCTCTGCTACAGGCCTCCTACTCAGCACGGACCTCATAAGCACAATACAAATGAGATCAGCTGTGTAGCAAACCTTCATCCCAGCAACCAGGAGCAACTGTCCCATGACCATTTCTCACAGGGCCAGTATTGAGCTATGACAATGGGACCGAGAGGTTTCCAGTGGAATTAAGTCTACACTGTGGAGGTGACCTCCCAAATGAGCCTCTCATGGTAGGCATTTAGCATCATTAAAATGCTGTTTCCTACCTGATGTGGAAACCTGCCAGGTAAGAGCTAA
>NW_010289794.1:19221-35661 GCF_000700745.2 Antrostomus carolinensis
TCAGCAGGAGGCATAGGCAGGACACAAGCAGCAATGACTGACCGACCCGATGATGTGGCGTTATGCTGTGAGTAGGGGTCTTGGGTGCCACCACAGTGAGTACCGAGCCAGTAACTGCAGCTCCTTGTCATACAGAATTTGCCTTGAGCCCAAGCTTTGGTTTGGGCTGGTTGCTCCTGCCCCAGCTTGGGAAATGGAGCTCTGGCAGGCTCCTGCCTGGTGGGAGGCAGGACAGCTCCTCAGCACCTCCCACTCCAGTCCCAGCCGAGAGGGAAAGGCAAGAAATGTTTCTTAAAGTATATGTTTATTTTAATTTTTTTGTTCATATTCCATCCATTCTTAACTGTGGTGCATCTGCCACCAGCCAAATCCCCTCTCCATGAGAAGAAAATAAAAACAAGACAGTTGTCTGGAGGTGCCACATGTTTATTAGTCCATTCTAAAAACAAAAAAAAGGATTACAGCATTTTTATCTTGCTGTAGTACAGAATAAATAAAGCCATAAAAATAAAAACATGTGCTTAGATATTTTTATACTGCTTCTACAAAGAGTTATATCTGCAAATAGAAAAATATAAGAACCCTTGTTTATTCATGGCTCAGTGGTTATCAGAGAGGGATGAACCTGGAAAAGAAACCAGGAGGACTTCTCTTGAGTGTGACTGCCAATGCCAGGAGCAGCCTCGCAAACCAAACCGTGTGAGGAGGAACGATAACAAATCGAGAGCACCCAATTAATCTTCCCCTTTCACTCTCCTCTCCCCTGAAAAAAACCACAATCTGACATTCCCAGTGGATGTCAGGAAAACCTTTCCTGCAGGAGGACAGTCAAGCAGTGGGCCAGGCTGTGCAGAGAGGTGGTGCAGTCACCACTATAGACTTGGTGTCCAGGGAGCAGGTCCCAACTCCTGCTGTGCCCGGATGAGGCCCTTCAGAGGATCCCATCAGGAGCATCCCACCTGGGGAACCGTGCCCGCGGGTAAGCAGGCGGCTGGCAGCACCCACGAGACACGTGTGAGGCCGTTGGTGTTTCCTTTGCTGGAGTGTGAGATCCTAAAAGGTAAAAAAAGAACCCCCTAGGTTGTTGGGAGGAGGACAACTGCTGTGCCTTGGCAAACAGCTGACCCAGGTACAAAAGGTCCGAGGTTTAGATTGTTCTGTAGCTTATGTTTTGTTAAAAAAAAAGAAAAAAAAGATAATTATTTCTGTCCTACTACTCCCAACTTGGCAGAGAGGTGTCCAGTCTGCTGTAAACTCCTGCTGCTGAGCCACACCATCCTGCAGCAGTTGGTTTGATCAGCAAAAAAACTGACCTGAAGGTCAGCTGTGAAAATTGAATTTGTAGTCGTACTGTGCAGGGCACCTTTCATTTCTACATTCGGCCAAACCGAGGGCATGTGAGCGAGCAACAGGAACAGGGGAAAACATTTCTCATTAGATACCAGCCAGGCAGAAATGTGCAACGCCTCTGTGCCAGAGGGAACAGAAAACAAGCAGTCCTAAATTACACACACTCACCCCAACAGGCACAGCACCTTAACCACAGCTGCAGCCCCTCCTGAGCCCAGTCCCGCTCAGCTGGGAGTCCTCCTCAGCAACAATATCTGATCAGAGTCACAGAGACAATGTCTGACTTGAGTCCATCTGACAGTCACAGAGAATCCTGGCTCCTCCAAAAAAGGTTCAAGCAAAGCTGTTTCTCTCTCTTTCCAAGTTCTGGTTTACATGGACACAGTGGTGCAGAAAACAACAGGTCCAGCTCTGGTCACTGACAGAAGGTCTGTTCTGGACAGTCACATCAGTTCAACGGCCTCGTGTTCCCCATTTTCTTGCTGTACCATACAGCCGACTTTATTGTTGAAGAGACGAGACAGGCTTCCCTTCTGCGAGCTCCTGCCCTGGGCAGACCTCTCCTTCTTCAAACGCCGCTTATTTCTCTTGCATATTCCCCGGATGTCCCAAATCCTTAGTGTGCCATCGTGGGAAGCTGTGTAGAGCAACTCATTGTGGATCTGGAACAACAGGGTCACATTTAATCCTAAAGCGTACAGCTCAGATTTGGCACAATCAAACTGTCAAAAACCCGAGCAGACACAGCTTGATCCTAACGCTGACGGCCTGAAAGCTCATTGCAAGAGCCGGTATAAATTATCACAAAAGCTGCTGAAGTGGGATGAGACGTTACCGAGTCAGGACTCATTTCTCAGCCACTTCACAGAGCCATAAAATATAAACAGCGAGAGTTATTTATAACCTAAACACACCAGAAAAGCAATGGGGAACTAAACTCCATCTCAGAGTAGGCTGTAGCTGGGAATTTCTGTGCTGGTTTCAAAGATGAAGCTTAAGGAGGCACAAAAATCAGTGGGCAGTGGGGGGTTCAGGAATGTTCTCCTCACTTCCCTTCTTCCTTTGCAGGAATTTCTGGGTACAATTCCTTCTTCAAATATTGTTATTCTTCCAAACTTGCAGTAATTTAACCTTGATTCCCCCGTGTTGTTTCATTTCCTTAGTGAAACTTTTGCTGCTGTTGGTAACGTTCCCAATTCTCCTCACCCCACCCTAGAAGGAAGCCGTGGGTCTTGATCATCTTCCCCTTCCTCTGTCAGTCTGTCCACCACAGGCCCTCGCAGTCTCCAGAGAGGGGCTGTGATGGTGAGCATCCCACCGGCAGCCTGGCTTCCATCGGCATAAAGCACCCACACCCACAGCCCCAACATCCCCCATCCATCCTTCATTAATTTACTGCTGATCATATTAAGGTCACCACTTCTCAGCCCTCTTCCCAGGATTTTTTGCCCTGTACACTTGGAAATGAAATTACAAAACAAGGAAATATACAAAGCCAAGCTTTGGTCTTGTCAAATAATTAAGAGCTACAGAGAGTGATTATGTCAATTAACACCCCAATACACCCCAGGTGACCATCTGCTATACAACCAATTGATCAATACCCAAGAGTTTGCAGTTTAAGACCAACTGGCCACTTGCTAATTCCAAAAAATATACAAAAGACAAACCACATTTACAACTCTCTACCCTTGAGATCAACTCCAAAAGGAATTTTATCTCCTCTCTTTTCTCTTCTGACTGTCAGCCTGCCAGAAACACTTACAGTGTCTCACGTTCTTAATCATACCCTCATCCTGCGTGCAGCTTTTACCGAGATCCTGATGCAGGGAGATGTGGATTCTTAAATGTACAAAGCATCCAAGGATTCAAACTTTTCCCGAGGATTCCTTGCCTGATACTGGTCTTTGCATCGCCAGCAAGGATTTCTGATCCTCAGAGACTTTTTAACTTTTAAATGCCACTATCACTTGAGCCTAGACAACATGCAAGCAATTTTTCAGGGACTTGATTAACTTTTAGAAATTTTTTAAGCCAGTGGTGGAGGCTCTTCCATTTGTCCAACAGAATGTGGGTCAGACATCACCACAGAGCCTCTCTGTCATCTTTATAGCTTCAGAAAAATAGATCCTGACAGCAATATTTTATGTAGTTTATACACAGGGTAGCACATGGAAGTCACCCCAGCTCTTCACTAAGGTCAGGAGGGATGGTAAGCAGTTGCTGGACTGTTGAGGGATGCCATGCCCTAGGGGTAGGGGTACAATGATAGATATTATCCTGCTTGGATAAGGCGGAAACTTGTTTTCCCCCTAGAGCACAGCAAACACTTCTCCTCAGTGTCTTGTAATGGAAGGGGTCTCACAAGGCTAGAGTCCATTCCCTGCCCCAACACAGGATCAGTGACATCCGTCTCCTTTCTTCTGGTTCCTTGTCTAACCTGACCTGAAAAACCTCCCGTCAGACACAGGACTGTCTCTGGGGACTCGTTCTGTGGTTTCGCTTATCCTTATTATTATCAAGTTTTCCTAAAATTACCTAAGGAATATTCAAGTCTGCTACATTTTGTCTTATCCTAGAACAACAGCCAAGCCAAGACACACACAACAGCCAGCCACACCAATTCCCTCAAAACAAATGAGGGAGTGACCAGTAGTAACTTCCTGACCTGGATGCAGTTGATGATGAACTTGTGTCCTCGGAAGATCTTCTGCAGGACACCACTCTTGGAATTGAAAGCTCTTGCACAGGCATCACCACTTCCTGTGAACACTGCAAGGCAAGCACACAACACAGCCCATGGTCAGATGTGAGCAGCCACGTAAGGTCAGTTCACGTGAGTTCAAAAACGTGCCTAAAACCAGCTGACAAAGGAGCATGACATCGCATTGTTGGGCTTGATTCTCTGCTCAATTATAGCAAGTTCCAGTTATTTTCATTTCCCTGACCCCAGCATGCTTGTCTTCATTCGCATTTCTCAAAACACTGAACTGCCTTAAGCCTGAAGTTCCTACATCCATCAGCATTTCACTCCACACACACTTCAAACACCTATTTCTGCTCTTCCCTTCCACATATATTTCCCTGCCTAAACATGCCTCAATAATTCAAAGCAAGCTATTTATCTCCAGTCTGGTTTTAAGGATTTCCACCAAGCCTTCCATTTGTTTTACCAGTTATTTTCAGGTTTCCATTCAGTACTATAATATCTTCACTACTTCTACTGCAGCATCAAGCAGCAGAAGCATCTGTACAGTGAAGCTGCAAACCACAGGAATGGCATTACTCTCTCTTATACTAATTATATTAATTTGGCCTTAGCTTCATTAAATCATACTGGTTTTCCCCCCATTTTCAGGCATAAGCTCACTATCAATAGATACAGCCATTTCTGTTGAAATACAACAGTTAAATCTTCTGTCCTCCGAGGTGAGCAGCGTGTGTAGGCAGCTTTACAAAGAAGCTTTATAAATTCTTTCAGTGGGGTAGATTTCTTCAGCTAAATGCTCTAGTTTAGGATCTTTGCGAGCAGCAGAGCATTTAAGTGATATATTTAAGAAGTATTTGAGGGTTTTGGCTGTAACTCTTGTATTCTGTGCTACAAGGGCAGGATGGTGGTTGTTAGGTTGTTGTTTGGTTTGGTTTTGGTTTTCTTTTTTAAGTAAATTAAGCATGACCAGGGATTTTGGCTGTTCATCAGGTTTCCTTAGGGTATTCTAACATGTTCAACGCTTCAGGATCTTCACATCAGATCCTCAGAACTGCTGCATCCAGAAACTGTAAAGCAGTGTGGAATATGTAGATTTTCTACTTAGCAATATGCCCAGAAAGGAGCACATCTGTGTGTTTTAAGGGTTATAAACTGTCTTCATAAACACTCACTTTCCTTCACTTACCCCCAAACTCCTCCAGTGTATCAAGAGATAAATATTTCAGAACTGCAAAAAGCAATATATCCACTGCTCCCTGTATTTCAGGTCTTTCCAAAAGCCTTTACCATGGAAATATTTTTACAAAACTGAGGTGCCTGAAGACAACAGATACCTTATCTTTTGGGAGAAGTCAGGCACCGGGTTCCTAAAGAGAGGTGAAGAAATTATCAAGGTGTAAAGAGACAAGAGAACAGGCTACCTACTGCCATCAGCTTTTCAACTTCACATTAAACAGGAGGAAGCTGGGTATTTCCTGGGTACACCTTCAAGAAACATCTGGATGTGGAAAATCAATGTCATTTTATATGGGCCGCTATAAATTCAATTGCCAACACAATCCTGAAAAAGCACTGCGTCCCATTCTGCAAGTGGGTAACAATGATGGAAAGAGATTTTCTTTCTAGAGAATGGAAATAACTTAACACTGTTACACACATGCAGAGAGTAGGAGCCAATTAAGGGCTGTTTTCACTGTGCAGCTGTCAGATTACTTTAGCTGTCACTATTGGGATTTTGCTTTTGACAGGCATCCTTTATATCTTTTGAACTGCCACTCTAGATTTAGGAAGTCTCTTTGCACCTCTGAGTTTCAAAGGGGAGCTGTTGATCTAACCCAGATTTAGTATTTAAATATATGCTTATATATACACCACCCATGAAACCAACAAACAACAACAAAAAAGAAAATCAACAATTCATTTTTATTTTTCACTTAAATTTCACAGACCCTTGGGAGGGAGAACAGGTTTTAAACATTCCCTTGGAGTTTTTGCAACATGAAAAAATATAAACAGCATTAAATTTTAAATGACTGTGCATATACTGTAGGAGAGAAATAACCAACGTAATATCATTAAATAAATTAGATTGAGAACCAGCTTTAATATTCCCCATGCTATTAATTACACAAGCAGACTGAGGAAAGCCACTAGAAACACATTCTGATGATTTAAAGCTTAGTTCTCAGATCTGTCTGGACTCCTTGTGCACTATAAAGGCATTTTGGAAACACACATATTTTTCCTCTCATTCATCTACTATATTTTCATATTTAGACCATAAATTTTGGGGGGCAATGAGCCTTTGGGTACTGACCAGATAGCAAGCAACAGAATTAAGATCTTCTAACAGAAAGTTACCACTTCTCAGCTGAGATTCTTTCCATGTTCTTGCATTGGTGCAAATGTGACATAAACTATAATAAATACTATATATATTGAAGTATTTTCTCTACATTTTTGAAAGACAGAGAATGGACACACAATGCTGATCTGTTCCAGGGGAACAGCCAGAATTTTAAGCTACAGTAGTTCCAACACTTGGTATCTGGTGAACATGCCTTTGATCACTTATGTAAAAGTTTTGTTTCAATTAGAATTGCAATGTATTACGATAAAGTAAGCAATCATAGGATATAAGTTCATTTTTAAGGGGAAATTTCCTCTTTCAAGAACTAAAATGTGTCTAAATTAAATTCAAACAGATCTCTAATATTTTTCCATGACATTTTTTCTACCCTTCAAGTGGAACAACTCAATTCTCCCTGTTTGACACTTCTAGTATTTTTGTATTTGATTTAAAATGAGATCTTAAATAACTCTGTGAACATTTCTATCACACTATCAGGATGTTCTTCACAGGTCTGACTAAATGCAGCAATATTGCCTGCATTTTAAGAAAAAAAGAGTGTTACGGAAAAATAATGTATGTGTATGGCAGGAACAGGGTGGTGGGATGAGGGGAAAGAGAGAAAGCTACAGAGTTGATGGGGGTGGCACCAGATAATAGAACTTTTGTTTGAGTCTAAACTTTCTTTATGATGGTTTTAGAGAATCTGGTCAAGTCTATACTGGCTGCATGAAAAGTAGGATCAACACTGAAAAAATGCAGCTCTGGAGGTCTCAGTAATGAAGGAGACGGTCTCTCCATCTCTCACCCAGACATGAAGATTCCTCACTTGATCAGGCCAACACCAGCTTAGCACAAGTTATTGCACCTTTGTGTAGTCTTGATAAATTCCATGGGGGTTTTTTTGTTTTGTTTTGTATTTTTAATAATTAAAAAGGAGAAAGCACACACATACACAAAATAACCAGTATTTTGTTTGCCAGTGTTCATCCTGGATTAAAATTTCTGGTTCATTTTCCCTGCCCTACCTGCCTGTAAGTACAGAGTAAGCTCAGACCCTTCCCCCTCCATTTCAGCCTTCCAGCCAACGGCAAAAGCTGAGATGGGCAGAAATTACAACCTGCAGCTATGGGAGGGTGGGCTAGTTTTGCAATATAGCTGAAGAGAGCTGAAAGTAACCATAAACCACAATTAACTATTTTAATGGAGAAAACTAGTGCTGTGGGTCTAATGCTGAAAGGAAAACCAAATACAGGCTTCCTGATTAAGATCAAAATCTACCTATGGGCTTGGTTACATGTTAAGTTTCTAAACATAATTAAGAAATCAATTCAGTTCCTGGGTTATAAATGTGGTCAGTCAGTTGTGTCAAGCATGGTGCTAGAGAACTGCCATTAAACTGTAATCTGCCTGGGCAGGTACGACTCTCTTCTAATGTGTACCACCTTGCATTTGTCAGCCACTCATCACCATCCTACTGATGATCTGACAAAAAATATATCAAGGCCCAAATAGCAACCATTCATTTGGTGTTCGACGTCGGTTTCAGTGCTGAAGTACAGAAATTAAAATCAGAGAATTTCTAGATTAGAGAGAATTTCTAGATTAGTTTAAGACAGGCATTGCCATCCTGGTTACCCTGAAGGAGAAGTACTCATCTGGGAAGCAAATGAAGGCACATCAGGTCCGTCAGTGGCAGAATAAGACCAGGAGAGAATAAGACATATAGAGAGGGTCAGGCTGATAAAAAGAGAGGCAGAGCCTTGCAACCCAAACCCAGAAATGCACAGGTGACGTGCAGAAGGAAAGCCAACCAAGAGAGGGACTTAAAGAGAGAGATTTACTGGTCAGAACATACTTTTATGTTAACAACAGAGAGTTACGCAAAGATACCGCTATTAACAGGGGTGCTGACAGGAGGGGAACCGAGTCCCAAGCATTAGTAAGGCCAGCAACACCTGGCTACTGCAGAAAGGTGGTTTGGGGAACAAATACATGAAAGAGGATGGATAAAGGGAAAGAACTTGTGGAAAAGGCATCTAGGAGATGGTCAGTGCCTGAACAAGAAGCCTAGCAGTGAGCATCAGAGGTGTGACTGTGGTTAGGACAGTCTATTACACAGTACCTACAGGGTAACAGAGGCAAGCACAGGGCTGCAAGTACAGCTGCAGCACTTGCTGTCCCTGAGCACGCAGCAGGAGCAGACTGACAGACATCAGACTAGTGAGGTGAAGCCACAGCTATACAAACAACCCACAGACAGCTCAGGATTTCAGCCACTTCCCTCAGTAACAGAAATAAAGCAACTGCCTCTTCATCTGCCAGAAGAGGGAGGTGGAAAATGGAGGGAAGATCTAAGCTTCCCACATGGAGTAGTACAGCAAAGTTTGATACTGAACATAAACATCCTGGAGCTGAAAAAAGGGACAAGCCTTCAAAATTACAGCATTCTCTATTAACAACCTTTGATCAAAGACAAACATCGAAAAGGAGACAGGGGATTGCTGAACATAGGAAAGGCAACTTACAGATCCCAGCGTGGTATTTCAAAGTGCTAACGCTGTGTTTGTGAGCCTTGTACGTTTGGATTCGCTCCCCAGTGTCTACTAACCAGCACTTCACTGTCCTGTCCGCGCTTCCTGAATACAAGTGCCGATTCACTAGCTGAAGGGAAGAGAAAGAAACATCAGCAATAGTCTCTCAGGCACGTTGGTGAGAGAACTGCACTGAAGTGACTCATACAAAGTCACCGTTTCCGACTCAAAAACCTGTTATAAAAAGCAACGACTACACCTTGGAACAGAGGGATGGTGAGCAAAACCAACCTTGCATTCTTCACAATCGCATCTCCCATTGACTTCTGGGCCTTAAAAACAGCTCCCACATTTCAGAAGATGGAAAAGCTTATCCCATCTGCTGGTGCAAGCAGGTAGGATTTCAGTGAGCTTAACAATGCTAACCCTACTTCCATATTTAGTTCCATTAATACAGCCTCCAAAAAAACCCCTGCAGTGTAGTTTCTGCAAAGCAGATTTGACAAGAACTTTTATCAGATCGCAAGTTTTAATGACAACAAAAATTTCAGAACAATTTTGAAACAAAAGAACCCCAAAAAACTAAATTAAAAATTAAATTTAAAAGTAAATTGAAAATAAAATCCTATGCAACATAAACAAGGGTTTAACATGGTTACTCTGCACAAGGTCAGTATTTGGAAACACTAACTCCTCCTTGAAATTGTTTTGTATCTGTTTCCACAAGTCTTTTTAGACTGGTTATCAAATTATTAAATAATTAACTATCCTTACACAGGTCTCTAAATGTCTTCCATCAGATTGTCTTCTGCTGGGTGTTTAAAGGAACTCTGCCCATAAATCCCAAAGAAGAAGGGTGCTTCATCCCACTAGACACCCTGCACATCGTGTGAACTCACCAGTGGTGGAGGCTGGTTTTTATTGCATGTAGACACGACAGAGAATGCCAAGAGGAAAGATTGCAGTTGGGAAACCAAGACAGAGAGAAAATAATTGACCTGTGCAAAACTATAAAACCAAACAGCAACAAACTATCCAAAGCCTGGCAGCTCAGCAGGGAAACCCTCCACAGCACAGAGAAAAATGGTGCATTCTATGTCCATCTAACCAGCTAAAGGGTTTAACAGCCGTCATTATGTACAGCTCTGATTGCTCCTCCAAGCAGAGAACAGAGGCCTGTAGCAGCTCTGCTATGAGGACAGGCTGAGAGAGTTGGGGCTGTTCAGCCTGGAGAAGAGAAGGATCCAGGGAGACCTTCTAGTGGCCTCCCAGTACCTGAAGAACCTACAAAAAAGCTGTGGATGGACTTTTGACAAGGGCAGGGAGTGATAGAACAAGGGGAAATAGCTTTAAACTGGAAGAGGGGAGATGGAGATGAGATCTGAGGAGGAAATTCCTTCCTGTGAGGGTGGTGAGACACTGGCACAGGTTGCCCAGAGAAGCTGTGGCTGCTCCTCCCTGGAAGTGTTCAAGGCCAGGCTGGATGAGGCTTTGAGCAACCTGGTCTAGTGGAAGGTGTCCCTGCTGATGGCAGGGGGGTTGGAACTGGATGATCTTTAAGGTCCCTTCCAACCCAAACCATTCTATGACTCTATAACTGTCCCAACACCTGCCATCTGCAGTGACATGAAGGCAGCCAGTCATCACACGCTCTCATGGCAACACACGGGCTGTAGTTCAAGGTAAGTTTCATGGACTTGCAGCAAACTCTGCATAAAAAGGATGGAGAGACAGGAGGGAGAACCCTGACCCCCTGCAAAGAAATAGAATTTGCATAAGGACTAATGACATTTTGTTTGCCCTCCAGACACACAGATGAGAAGGTTCAAAGGACCAGGAGAGCACTAACCTCTCATGCTTCCCAGGTATCTCCAGGAAACCAACTGCAGAACAAATGACAAATCAACTTCACATGGGCCTTGCTCTTAGGTCACTTTTAAGGGTCTGGTTCTTCCACCACCTTATATTATTATAAATCTTTGGTCCCCGCTCTTTCCACAGAGGTTGGAACGTTTTTTCTCTCCCATCTCCACTCCCATTCCAAAAAGGAATCACCTTGTTCCCAAAAGGCATCATAAGTGAGCTTTGTGCAAAAACATTTGTGCTGTGTTACAACAACATGAAACAAAAGGTATTTTAAGATACAAAGCACTACAGTGATGGGACTGTGCTAACCCAGGAAAGAAATGCAGGCAGACCAAGATGACGACTGGATGCAGCTCTCACCAACCCAGTTGGTGCAGTGCATGCCATGCTTCTACCAGCACAACTTGGCCCACGGGACAGTTTTCACAGCTAAACATCAGGAGCCTGTAAAACACATACCACTGTTAAAAGCCAGCAGTGCTTTGAAATGTCACATCCTATTACCTTCAAGCTGTTTTAGCAATGGCATTAATACCACATCTCAATGAGGAAAGAGAAGGGGTGGCCAGCAGCACTAACAAAAACTGAGAGCTATGCAGTTAGCCTAAGGAAGGTAACTTAACTTTTAATTTCCAGGCTCAACCTGAATGGAGATGAAGAGCATTGTCATGTTGCACCTGCTAAATGGAAGAGGATGCTTTGAGTTAAGATCCTGCTGCATTGTTCTTGGCCAAGTCATTGCATTTATTTTTCAGACATCTTGCTAGCAGCACCACCCCACCCACTGAACAAAGGAGAACGCTGCGTTACAACCTCCTGCCACTCTGCATTAACGGCACATTGGATTACGCTGCGTCACTTCTACATTAAGTGGCTGTATAAATGCTGAAGTGAAACAGAAAAGCTGCAACTTGACTAGGTTTGCTAATTTGCTAGATATAAAAATGTGTTAAATGACGTGGGCTTACTCAGGTAGTTTATAGCACCGGGACTGTAACAGTCATAAAAGCTTCTGATGCTCAGTCAGAGCCAGCACACCAGCCATCTCCTTTAGATTCAAATCCTTTGTGCGACCCCAGCTGCCCTTCCTCTCCCTCCCCGGTTTAAGCAGTGAGCACAGCAGCAAAGGATTCTCAGCCATGCATGGGAACAGAAATACTAACAGGTTAAACAATCTACCTGATGCCACAGACTAAGCCTGCAGCACAGCCAACAGCAAAACCCAGTACAGGCTCTGGCTGTCACACAGCCTCTCATTTCCGTGATATTTTTAAAACACAGAGCACAAAATAGTTCTGAGTGGGGAAAGCCAGGAAGAGCTATGAGCTCAGGTTGAAGTTGCAAATCAGATCTGCCTTTAGTGATACGATGCAGGCATCATCTCATCCAAATTGATGTGGATATCCACAGCTAAGATAGTCCCCTTACAGTCACTGCAGTCTAGGGCACAATTCGTCTCATCCTGAAGCAGATGCTTGAAACAGATCATGCCTTGAAACTCACTATTTCTCCCCCCTGACAAGGACAACCTTCTCAGCTGTAGCCTTCTACATCAATTTAGGTGAGATGATGACTCCTTCACTTGACTAAAGATAGGTCTAGTTTACAACTCCATCCTAAGCTCCAATGCTTCAACTATTTAATCAAAATAACAATCATCATCACACACTGTTCCCCTAGCCAAAGCACCTTACAAGCAAGCTCCACGCTCTATGTAATATGAAATATAATATAATGTAATGTAACATGTAATATAAAATAAATACCTTCCTTACTTTATAGAGAGGGAATTATAATATAATGCAACTGAAACAGGCACTGGAACTGAAACAGGAGCACTGAAACAGGCTGCCCAGGGAGGTTGTGGAGTCTCCTTCTCTGGAGACATTCAAGACCCGCCTGGACGCCTTTCTATGTGATCTCATTTAGGTTCCTGCTCTGGCAGGGGGATCAGATTAGATGATCTTTCAAGGTCCCTTCCAATCCCTAACATTCTGTGTGTGATTCTGTGATTCTGTGAAGCCCATCCAAAAAAGGTCTTGTTGAAATTTATAGCATCTTAACTTTTAACTGCCTAAATCCCAGAGCGCAGCCCCGATTTGGGAGGCTGACCCAGGTTGCAACCATCCCTTTCTACAACACACAGGAATCATTACATGCTTCAGGGCACTTGAAACAAGCAAGAGTGCACAGTATCCCTGAAACTGGTCAGGAGAGTCTATGAAAACCAGATGGGATTCTGTCTGAGAAGAGCAAGGCCGTGGCACCGATCCCATCTGACCCATGTCAACTCAGTATTGTTACTCCAGAGCCTTCTTTCAGAGTTTACACCCAAAGGCTGTGGCTACACCCCAGTGACACAGACACGGCAGCCTTGGCTCTAACTCATCCAGGTTGGACACACCGTGCCCATGACCTCATGTTGGCTGGGCACCACAAGCCACCTTTGCTGTGGAAGCAGTGGAGGTCCACAGGTCAGCCAGCAGCACAGGTCCTTGGCTCCTGTAAACAGTTTTCTTCAGTCATGACTGTGTTGCAAACTATCTAAAAAGCCCAAGAAAGAGGGACTGTAACACAGTTTCGCTGCCCCACTTCCAGCCAGGTCCCCAAAGCCCTGGTTTCTAACAGGTCACCTTCTGCTGGCTCTCCCTGTAGGACCCTCACTAACCTCCTTACTCCAGCATGGCTTCTCCTGTCCAGCAGTTATGGGATTCTCCAAATGGGTTCAAATCTCCTCAGCCTGCAGAGGCCATTTAAACCAGATCAGTTCCGTTAGACGACTGGGCAAAACAGATTCTTGGGTTAAACACAGTTGCTGTTGCTTGGGTTAAACGGCCCCACTGACACATCAGGCTCAGCAGATCTGTCACATCTCAGGGAGTTGGACAAAATATACCAATTTCTTCACCAAAATGTGAGATCATGCTTCATGGGGGACTGGACTAGATGATCTTTCGAGGTCCCTTCCAATCCCTGACATTCTGTGATTCAGCTTCAGTGGGAGCTAAACCTCCCCACTGCCAAGACTGACACCCATTTTTGTCTATGGGCATCCATGCAGAGTTGTTCTCAGTAAATTTGTGGGCTAGGTCCCCAGGTCCATAACTACTGGGCTTTGCTAGCCCAAAGTCTCCAAACCTTTACCCAGTTCCCTAGGTCCCAATCTTATTCTTATTAAAGAATTTTAATTTTCTTATTATTTAGAAGGAAAAACGTAAAGTTTCACTCAACAGATTTTTCCAGATATACCCAAGTCTGTCAACTCTTGCTTTTAAAAATGATCAGTAGAAACAGTTACATATTCTAATCTGCAGCCGCCTGGAGAAGTGGTGATATTTTCAAAGCTGTATTTTCCTTGGCTGGCTTTTGAGGACTTTGTTCACTTTGGCCAACTGCCCCACAAAGCTCCTGACAAGGAAAAGCCTGGCAAGGCAAGGACACCTGTAGCAGATCAAACACCACAGAACAGATTTGCAGCTCAGATACTAACGAGCTGAGTGGACATTTCATACCCAAGTAGCTTCAACAGAATTACAAACCTGATGACAGTTGGATGCTCAGATCTAAAGCCTCACTCAGACAGAGAGCAAAAAAATCACTGCATCGATATCTGTAATTCTGGACTGTTCATTTTTCTTATTACTCTGAGGGATTTTGCTTTGAACCAGATGAAACGCTGAGAATGAAGCAAATTTATCTTAATCCTCAGGCCAAAGTACTGGAGATGCACCATTCCATGAAAAAGTTCAGTCAGACTTGCTTGTGAGCAGCAAAGTAAGAGCAGTAGCAAAGCACAGGTTGTAAAGGCTGCAGTAGCTACAGGTTTCACTATTAAAAAATGTCACTTTTATGCAACCCTGGCCTTGGTTGTAACCCCCAGACACACCACAATTTAAATTAAAAAAATCCCAAATGATCACATCTAGGGTTGGGCTCTCAAGACAATCACAACCCTATTGTTCTACAAGCTGAGCTGAACTGAATATATGCAGCAGCTTAATACAATTTCTACCTGTATGAATGCCAAAAATATCTAAAAAAAGAGCTGTTTAGCCAGTATTTCAACATTATAGGAAAGGACTTTGCTCTCCCAATTAACCTTTGCTATAAGAAACAATTTAACCCTCATCCAAGGAGAAGCAATCGGCTCTCCAAGAGGAGCTGGACACATCCTCTTTCTGAAGGTCACTGCACTCAGACTGGCTCCCAGGAACTTCATGACGAGTTCACATCAGCAACCACATGTCCCATTACCAGTTTGTTCTTCACATGGGGGGGTCAGTATTCCTACAATCTGACAGCTGGGTCTTCTGTTCACAGCCACTTCTAAGTTAAAAATCATCAACTTGGACCAATCTCAAGTTACAACTATGCAAGCCTTCGGCTGAGTTAAGACTTTCAGGATCTCATTCAAACCACATTCATTTTAACAAGCTAACAAAGTCCCTGTGGGCAAGAAATTGGTTTTTTTCCCTGAGAATCCATCTAGAATGAGCTCTCTGGACTGGCTGTTAGAGCACAGTTTTTCAACTTCTTTACTGCAGTGCAAAGTAACGGTCCTAGAAACTTGTTTCTTTTCTACAGGTGTTGTACACATTCCTGTTCCTCTAATTCACACCTTTATCCTCTGATGAATTATGCAACAAATACAAATTACAAAAAAAATATGTGCACTTAATTTAATGGGTGTCATGAGAAAAAAAATCCTGTCCCCATGATCATAACAGTGAAGAGTATAAACGGAGTTCAGGCGATGGCTTTGTTCAAAGCATTCTTTTCTTCTAGTCAGCTTTAAAAGGCAACTAAAGGGAATGGTCCAAACAAAGGATCTTTTGCAGAAAAACCAGAAGCATGTCCTTGCCCACTCACGTTCATTTAAAACTCCTTTTGCATGAAAGGAGTTTTCTTGCAAAGAATGTTTGCTATAGGATCCAAGCTAAATTCCAAGCTGGATCATTTCTCTCTGCCAGCTTTTGGCAGCATAATTTTGATAAATACTCAGAGGCAGAACAATCAGCAAAGGACAAAGCAATCCTTGCAAACAGTTTGCAAAGCTACTTTGGAGACATTTAGAAAAACATACACAAGTCAATATTAAGTCAGGGTTATTCAGCCTATTGCAGGCAGTCACATTAATAATAATGTTTGATTATTAATTGCAAATATTGGTCTTTAGCCAGGCTTGAAATTTCTAAGTGGATGAACTAGCATGAGCTGCGTGATTACACTCAGCCCACCCTTGCTTTTTCCCATTGCTTCCTATAAAATCTCATCATTGGCTCTTCTATGAAGAAGGAGCACTCAAAGCAGCTGCTGTCCCTCGCCTGCCAAGCTGTCAATGCACTGCAGGAGAAACAGAGTGAAGAGTTCTGGCTGCTCCACTCCTAGTTACCTTGCCTGACTATGAGAGTGAAGAAGTCAAGGCTGCCAAAGCACCTCGCACTCACGTGATTCCCACTGCGGGTAGAAAGTCTCCTGGCAAAACCTCTGTCAGTCTAATTTAGTGGAAGGAAGAGAAGAGTGGCATTAGAATAAGCTGCTACCTGCAGCAGAACTATTTCAAGAGTAGACCATGTGCAGTCAGTTCAGCTGCCAAATCACCTCCAGCAGACTGGCCCTGGGACAGCAGG
>NW_010289794.1:35680-38429 GCF_000700745.2 Antrostomus carolinensis
GCTCACCCTCGTCACTCCACTGTCCAGGACCACCAAGGGCAGAGCAAAAGGGAAAGTTAAAACCTGACCAAAGCTTCCCATTAGAGTTGCTGTCAGGCTCTCCTAGTTTATCCTAGCTGGCAACAATATCTAAAGGATCTTGGGGCAACTGAGGAACACTGAAAATCCAAACATGCCTGTGGCATCACCCCTCTGCTTTTCACATGCCAGCACTGCAGGAAGCAAAGTGGAAAACATGGGTGTGCTTTATGGCTATCTACCCAGAAACACTCCTTCAACAAGCTCCAGGAATTTCCATTCACTGCTACAGCGACCCTATTGGCATTTACTGGAAAGTAATGGGAGATGACTGGAACAGTCCAGAACTAATTTGCAGCAGTTTAGAACATCCTAGGGCATTCCCGTTAATAACAGTACTTTTTAAAGTTGGGGAAAATATGGCCTCAGTATCCAAATTTTTCCTGATCTGTGTCCAGGATGAGAGATCACACTGAGCATTTCTCAAACTTTTTGAAAGGTCACCCTCCCTGAGGGACCTTTATTTGAATAAATAAAATGAAAATAAGTCTTTATTTTTTTTTTTCCCTTTATTGTCTCCACAAAAGCGTTATACCACACACAGAACAGGTAACTGACTACCTTCAACTGCTGGTACCAACTCAGCTCCTCCAAGACAGGAGAGTGAAAATCTGGTATAATTAGCAGCTCACTTCTGCCCTGAAGAAAACAAACTACTGTCAACAATTAAAACTGTCTGCTGACTACTGTGAGCAACTCACAACTACCTCCAAGTCCTTCCAGACCCACAGTTTGAAAAATACTACCCCAACTCACTGCTACAGATTGCAACACTGTCACTAAGAAGCACTAAGCAAAAAAGGCTCCACAAGCTTATTGAGAAGAAAAACCAAAATTAAAAACAAAAGCCACCTCTATTCAGGAAGTTTCCCTTCTGTTGTAACATCTTTGTATGGATTCTGGTGACTGACCCCTTACTAGAAGAATGAAAATACCATGTGGGCTGTGCTGAGTTCCAGCCAAGTGGAACAGAAGGGCCAGTGTTGAACCCCATAAGGAAGAGGGAGGAATTAGGAAAGATCGACAGAACTAAAGCTATTCAGCAGCAGCACGGTGACTGCTTAAGCTGGGATCAGTTTGAGAGGCCTAGAAACTAAATGCTCTCTGTGGGGGCAATATGTGCCCCAGCTGGACTCCTCTAGCCTCAAACATCAACTGGTGATGAGAGAAGTGAGAGGCTACCAGTTACTCACAGCTAGAAGAAGATTTGGCCAGGACTGTTGCCAACACAGTCTTGGCAGCAGTAGCCTTGTGTACTTTGAATTGTTCAGGTTTTCCAAATAGATGTATTGGTTTTGCTTTTCTTCTCCCGTACAGGAAGTTTTGTTTGTTTAAAACCATTGTTTAACTCTGTGCTCACAAGTGGAGAAGCATTGCTCATTGTTGAGCATTCAAAGAGTGTAATTGAATTTCCTAGGCTTCTGGGAGAGGGTGCAGCCAGTTTTGTGTAACAATTTTAGCAAGAACCCAATTAAATTAAAGCAAGCTCTGTTGTTGCCAATCTGTGCCTTGGAGAAGGGTTACAATTAAACAGCAAAACATAGCGTGACACTGAGAACAGCAATAGATTTAGTTGAGCATCCTCAAAATACATTACCACAGTATCATAAAACAAAGCTTTAACACTGAGAATTTACCCAAGCAAGACAAACATTACTTCAGCACAACATGATTCTGTGTGGTTTGTCTGGTTGGTTTTTTTTTCCTTTCTAAAACTGAAGGAAAATAGAATTCCTTCAGTACTATCGGGTTTTTAGTCTGCTAGTGTCAGCTACAACTATCTTCTTTAGAAACAAAGGCAACATCTATTAAACAGCTATTAAAATACATTCTGTAGCCTCTGTAAAGGAAAAGCACTTACAGACAAACACACACAAACAAGGAGAGTGGTGAGAAAAACTACTGTCATTAACTTCAGTCACACACATACATCTATAAACATGTAAGGTTTGCTGACAAGAAACTAAGTTACAGACAATCATATACCTTTTTTTAAATATACCATTAGCATTTTCTGGTGGATAATGGAGCGTACAAGCCAAGTGCTTGTGCAATAGTTCCCCTTTTCCTTCATCTGTCCAACCTCCTTCTCTCCTCTGTGACATTAACAAACCTGGCAGCATTCACCAGAAAAATACGGCAAACAGAAAAACAGGGTATAGTTTTTCAGGTCACATTAATTTCTTCCCCCCTCTCTCTTTCATCATTTCCTGATTTTCTCCCCTGTCTCCTATGTCTCTTTTCCATTTTCCTTGCTCATTTTCTTGTCTCAGCCATCTCTTTCTTCCTTTCTTTTCTCATATTATGTCTGCATGGTTTTTAAAGTAGGATTTCTTTCCGCTTTATGCTTTCCTATTATCTTTTGCCCACAGTTTTGGGTTGGTTTTGGGTTTGTTTGGCTTTGGTTTTTTTTAAAGTTATCTGGTTTATGCTGAATTTTTTTCCCCACTCCCCCTTTTAAGTTAACCTCCTCTATGTCTGTTTACTTGCTCAGGTTATTTTTCTTCAAAGTCTAGTCATCTTGTGGACACAATCCTACTCAGATGAATAGTCCTCCCAGCAAACCTACTCATAAGTTTCAAGACCTAAGAGGATTTAAATAGATACTGAGCCCAAAGTTAGACCAGGACAGCCCCTAGAAGCCAAGAGGATATCAGAAAGTGTTTTAGGG
>NW_010289794.1:38452-43726 GCF_000700745.2 Antrostomus carolinensis
ACTATTACTTTGTTATTACATGCATGTTTGAGCTTACCATTTATAACCTGTCTTGGAAGAGCTTCTTTGTGAATGCAAAGACAAGTGAGACCCACATGAATGAGGATATGGATACCCCTTTCAAAAGGCTCTTGAAGAAGCCTCTGTTCTTACCTCTAGGCAAATTACTGATCCTTGATGCTCTTTGAACACTTTCAACTGCTCACCAGTGACAATATTCCACGTTCGAATGGTATAATCCGTGCTGCCAGAAAACAGCTCCCTGTTTGGTGCGTCAAGTATAAGGCATAAGACAGCCCCAGTGTGTCCCAGTAGAGTCTGGTAACAGCGCCCACTGGACACCCACCAGACCTTAACAGTGCAGTCTGTGCTACCTGTCACCAGGAGGTCTCTGCTCACTTTCTCCTCCTCCTCCTCTTCCTCCTCCTCTTCTTCAAGAACATCCCTGGAGGAATAGTGAGCTAGAGTCAGGACACAGTTCCGATGGCCCCGGAATTCCTGGATTTGTTTCTCCTTGTCCACACTCCAACAGCGAGCTGTCCTGTCATAGGAGCCACTAAAGAGATAGTCCTTGGCAACCAGGATCCTGCAAAAAATAAAGTCTGCTTGTATGAACAGTATAATTCTTTTTGCATAACCATTTTTGGTCACAACTGCAGCGCCAAGCACCCTGGAGTTAGATACAGTAGCACGAACACAACACATACAACTCCAATTCAGCATCACTGTTTAATACACAATTTATGAACTTCTTTGTTGTTTTGTTTTTTTTTTTTAAAAAAAAACAAACTAATTCTTTATAATTATTTATTAGTATTCTTTATAAATAATTATTTATAAACTGACTTATGAAAAGAGCTTGGAATTAAAATAACAACAACAAAAACAATTCCAGGAACCTGGCCTGTAACTGACAGTGTGCAATGATAATCATCTTCCCATCATCGAATGAAGAGAGTACAGGAAAAAAGAGACACCTAATTTCACTTAGCCCAGGATCTCAAAAAAAGTAGAGCAAGGAAGGGCACCCCACTTATTACATAACTGAAGAGCAAATCAGAGATTACAGCTCAACAATTCAACTTACTGAGCCTGCAAAATAATGAGTTGTAGCTGCACAAACATGTAACAACATAAAAATCTCTACAGTTTGTGTTTCCAAACCAGAGACAGGAAACATCACAACCTGTCTTCTTTGTCAGCTGAGTTTGGTCCTCTGGAACCTTTCAAACTGGCAACAAAGTCATATGAATAGGGAACACATTTCCCATTTGCTGATTCAAGCAAAAATCGGGCCAGTGCCAAAATACAGACAGAGCCAGCCTTCCTAACTATTTACAGAATCTAGCTGCACATCGTATGTCTTATGTGTTTTGAGTTTAGTAAGGAACAAAAAAACCCACCCACCCACCAAAAAAGAAATTAAAAAAAAACCCCAATCTTTGCTCTATTTGTCATTAATTAAATCCAGTCCAACTATTAAGAGGCACTTTAAATTGACAGGCCAATCAGTCACACGCAATCAGTTTGATATTAAACTTCATTTGCACAAACAAGAATAGGAATTCCAGAAGAAGTCTTGACTTTAACCCTCTTACTCACACAAAGGCTTGACGTGATGTTTTTAAATCTATTTATCAGAAGCATCTGTTATCAATTGAATAATTTCTTCTGGAATTTTTTTCCTAGCCCTGGATTCAATTCCCCTGCTGTGTGCCTTTCGTTTCTCTCCTATCTGCTGTCTATGGATGTGTCAGCACTGTTGCTAGGAAAACTAATAATTACAGCACAGAACACGTGTAGCATGAACTCAAAGGTTTACACAACCCATTTTATTAGTGTAGTAATGGAGAATTGCAGTAAAATGACAACAGAAGAGATAATAGATTACAGGAACACAAGGGAAGAACTCCACGGAACCAACCTGTTAACAATTGATGTATGTCCTCGGTAAATGGCCAGGCACTGACCTGTCATCACATCCCACTTTCGAATGGTATGATCTGCGCTGCACGTGAAGGCAGCCTCATTTTCTAAGTGGCAAAAGGTGATGTAACTTTCATGTCCTGGGAATAACAAAGGCAATTAATTCAGTCGCTGTGCATGCAAGCAGGACAGACTACTCCAGCTCTTCACCTTCACTAAAAGACAAATACAACAAACAAACGGACTGAAACTCGAGTTTCAAATGCACCACCATGTCCTTCACATTTCAGGATTTGTATAAAACACAACATTTTCAATTAACAGCAGAAAACTCTGCTTCATTGATATGAGGATTAAGTGCAAAACATTCCAGTTCCACCCATCAGTTAGATTGAACGGTATTATAAAAACATAATGAGCTAAATTCATATTAGTATAATTAAACTCAGATTAGTGAAGTTTAAAACCAGTAAAAAAATGGCTTATCTTTTAATAAATAAATGCTTTTGCTACCTTCTTCTGAAGTCAGGAAAAAAAAAGGGTGCATTTTGACCCAGCCCATTGATTGTCAGGACACAAACAGCTCTAAATTAAACCATGAAACCATGAAAAAAGGAAGCGACGTGAGACTTAGCAGCAAGTTTAGTTTAACAATCCAAGCAGAACGAATCGCAAACAAAAAAAACATATCTGGTAAGAAGTCAGCCAATACTTTCCCTGTTGTGATTAATAACATCAATAAAACCCACAGTTTTCAAAATATCAGTATACCTTTAAGGAAATGAGACAGAAATAAATGAGAGCACAATTATTTATACAGCATTCAGAGTATGTTTGGATGCTACAGTTACAAGAAAAATAGACACAACCACTACTCTGAAAATTTCATGCTGAAAAGCAGGGTAATGCTAGCGACGAGGAATCAATATCATAACCTTAAGCTTTTGTTGTTGCTTAGCAAGATGTGTCATTTCTCTGTTATATCATTAAATGCACTGCTTTTAAAAATCACCTTAGGATTTGAGTCCCAGCTTTGTCCCAGATCTCTTGTGTGAGATTGCTGTCCCCTATCTAATCATTTGGATAGTATTATCTTGCACTCTTCTGTTTTAATTATTTAGACGATCAGCCTTGGAGATCAGAAGTGTTTTCTCTTAAGTAACTATCACAAGAGAGCCCCAAACTTTGCTTGAAGCTGGTGGGCCCTACTGTGATTTAAATAACACTATTCTTTGAGGAGAAAAGAAAAAAAATTAAGAAGGACAAATGTGATTAAAGAGAAACAAATGGAGAGACAAAGATATTAGAAAAACAGAATCATGTTGTAGAATAAAGAGATGGTAAAAAAACTGAGGGAAAGCAGATTGCCCAGTAAAACACTTTTCTCACTGACTGTAAAAAACAGATTTTACTACAACTCCTGTAGTTCAAAAGCCTTGTTGTAGCTCAAAAGCAAACCAGAATCCACGTTACAAACACACATCTTGTTTCCTCTTGAGCAAATTCACCATATGCCAAAAATTAAACAGATCACCAGGGCTATAAGCAAAAACTATACCCCTCCTCACAATTTTGTGAAAACTTTTTGCAAAGCAGCTTAAATTGGGACAAGTTTCAACCACTGGGATTTTTCTCACAGCATCATGTAATCCTGCTCTGAGAAGATCAGAAAAGCATCTTGGTTACTGCACCAAAGTCTGTCAGTCAGATTTTAACCATCAATAACACTCGAGCCACACAGAGGATGCCAAAACCTCCTGTGGCAGACAAGGTCTGGTGCTGGTCTGGTCAAAAGCAGCCACCACAGAGGTCCGTTGGTTGTGCTGTGGTGGAAGCTTGAAACTGTGTTTTAGATACAGGTTTATCAGTAATCACAGCTTGTACCATACAAATTTACACGACTGTGTGCACACATAAATATAAAATACATACAATTATCTGATTCGACTGACAGTTTGCAAACCATCTAGCCAACCTTCTTTAGAGTTTACCCCAAACACCAGCAGCACGTAGGCCAGAATCTGAATATTCTCCAGATTATTACATTTCTCTTTCTAGTTAAAAGTTAATTAGTGGTTTAAAGGAATTTCTAAGCCTAAAGCAAACGCAGTGAGTTTCCCAGGAGCTAGAACCATGGCAGGATGTGGGGAAAAAAGACAATACTCCATAGTTAAAACCAAGCAAGCAAATAAACAAACAACAACAACAACAAAAATCACAGCAATGTGATTTCTTCTTTGGAAGAAAAAAGGATTAGAAATTCCAAATTTAAGAGCTTTTTTTTTTCCCCTCTGTCTTGAGAGAAAAGAACACGAGTGATTGAGAATACAAACATCTTTAGTTCACATCTGCCTCCTGCATAACTGTACTTTCTATGGAATTTTTCTTTTCAATTATTGAAAGGCTAGTCTAAGGATAATAAATTTTGTTTAAAATGTAAAATCAATTTAAAATTAAATACCCCAGCAATTAACATTTCTGCGTGTCAAATGTGGGGAAAAAAATAGCCTATTTAGTAAGGTTTCTTTCCAGGCTTCTGGGTCAAGAGGTTCTAAATAAACATTGTCTGGAAAATGACATGATTAAAAGGACAGAAAAAAAAAGAAAAGAGAGAGACACACGATAATTAAGTCAGTGTTTCATCAGGGTGTAAAACAGAGAGCTTCCAGAAAAAGACATAAGTTAAAGGACTGCTGTGTTCCACACTCTGAGATAAAAGGATCCATGCATTTAGTAGCACTGGTAACCTGTTTTGGGTTGAAACAGCTTTTGCTTAATATTACTGTAACAAATACTTAAGAAACCACAAAACAAAGCAAATATGATTTTATCTGCTCAGTAGGCTGCAGGGACTGAAAGAGACCAGAACACGACGTGTGGCCTGTGCCACGCTTTAGACTCAGAAACCAGGCAAACAAAAGCGATTGTACCTTGGAAGTGTCCATGGCACTGGCTGTCGGCGGTGCTCCAGAGCCGCGCAGTGCCATCCTCGCTACCCGTGAGCAAGCGCTGGCCGTCCGGGCTCAGGCTCAGCCAGTTGATGCCTCCTTGGTGATCCGTGCAGACCTTCACGGCTGAGCCACTGTTGCCCATCCTGATGGTCCCAGCGAAGGCAGAAGCTGCAGGTCAGATCATAGGCGCTGTGCAATCCTCAGACCATGCTCTGGGCCTCCAGCCGTCTCCCATCGACCAACTTCAGCCATTACCTCAACTCCGAAAAATCAGCAGGGTAGTCCAGACTTCTGCACAGGGACACAAGGGAGGAAGAGAAGGGCACGTTAACTCATTTCACCTCCCTCACGGACACATCGCTTTCTCAGCCAGAGTGACCTGAAGCCCTGGAGCGCC
>NW_010289795.1:0-998 GCF_000700745.2 Antrostomus carolinensis
TGATTGCCCAGGAAGGAGCAGTGGGGTTTGGGTCACCCAGCTGCGGGAGGTGTGTAACGGGGACAGGGTGGCAGCACCAAGTGACAATCATGAGTCCTGCTCTCGGGCGTGTTGCACTCGCCTTGTCCCTCCGGGCTGGGACCCGCCGTGGGGTGAGTCTCTGCTCCCCTGAGCTGCATCCAAACCCCTGCCCAGCGTCCTCGGGGACGGGGTGTCCCTGCACCCGCGTGTTCTCCCTCCTCGGGCTTCTCTTTGTACTAACACCGTCCTGACACCTCGCTCTGGCCTGGAGGGAACCATCCCCGGACCGGGATGTGTCTGTCTCCAGACAAAAACCAGGCTACCTCGGTCCTTGGGAAACGGGCACGTTTTCTCTCGGTAATGGAACAGAAAAACCTTAATTCGATTTATTTTCCCCTGTGCAGAGCCAGGAAGGTGGCGTTTGGAGAGGGGAGGAGAGTTTCTGCTTTTACTTTGATCAATTAAAACCTCAACCCTTGGTTTCCTTCGCTGCTCTTTGCCCGCTGGAGGCTCGGTGGTGTTTCCCTGCTCCCAGGAGCTGCTCTGTAATAATTAACGTCCTTCTCCACGGGCAGGTGATTATGGCCACGGAGGCAGGGAGGGGACGGTGGTGTCTGGAGCCGGGGCAGCTTCTTGGGGCAGAACTGCAGCTCCTGGCAGCTGGATCCCACCATCTGCATGGCAGGTTGCGCCGGGCTTCGAAGCAATTAATGAGAAAGCTTAATTAGTCGCTACGACTGAGCCTGTTTGTTCCTTGCATTTCAGCCCATCTTGGTTTTGGTGGTGTCACCGTTCCCAATCCTCCCAGGGAAGGGAGGAGAGCTCCAGGAACGGTCCCAGCCGTGCTCTCAGAGCCATCTGGGTCTTTGTCACAATGGGGACGTGGGGACAGTGTCCTGGGGACAGTGTCCTGGGTGATGGCATTTTACCATGCTGAGCCCAGGGGATGGTGCCAGCTGCCCGCAGAGCTCCGTACC
>NW_010289795.1:1020-1895 GCF_000700745.2 Antrostomus carolinensis
CGTACCCCCTCGCCAAGGGCCGGTGAGGAGGGACCCTGCACCTGAGGAAGGTCCTCTTGGGGGCACATGGTGGCTCTCAGGGGGGTTTCGGCAGCGGTGGGGACCTGGCAGGGGATTTGGCACTGAAATCTCTGCGAAGGGGCAGAGGGAGCTGCTGGATCCCCACATCCCATCCCACCGTGAGGGAAAGCCCCTGGCAAAGCTTCTGCCCTGGGGAGGGGGCGACCAGCGTGGCCCTTGCTGCTGGCTTGGGTGTTCTGATCCCACCACCTCCCCTTGGGGAGAGCATGGGGCTTGATTCTCATTAACACACAATTAATTGGCTTCTCATTGATTAAATTAACAGGCAGTGCTGTGCTTGGTGCCAGGGTGAGCCCCCGTGCAGGAGCTCGGCCAGGAGCTGCTCAGGGTGGGGGGTCATTGTGGGGTCCGGCTCGAAACCCGTCCCGCTGCATCGGTAACGAGAGTGTCCCCAAACGAGCAGCTGGGGAGGAGCGAGGGGCTGGAGCGGGGACAGCCACGGGGGTGACACCGTCCTGGGGGGGACCCCAGGGATGGTCTGGGGTCTCAGGGTGGGTGATGGGCTCAGGGTGGTGGGGACTGTCCCCCGTCACCCTCAGAGCTGGGAGATGCTCCTCACAGCACCCGGTGGCAGCAGCAGCGCCTGGTCAAAGGGAAATTTTTATGAACAAGTGAAATCTTCAGGGTTTGGGGGTTTTTTTCCCCCTTAAAAGGTATTTTTTCCCCCACTGGTCATCACTCCAGAGGAACATGTTCTTCCACCACCACCCTCTCCATGAGACATCCTTTAGTCTCCTGCTTGTCTGGGGAAGGCTCCGGAGCAATACCGGGAGCACCGGCAGCTGCCCGCGGCA
>NW_010289795.1:1919-2907 GCF_000700745.2 Antrostomus carolinensis
CAGGGACCAGCCGTGGTGGCAGGGTGGGTTGTCCCCATCGGGGTGTTCCTTTTGGGGTGTTCCCATCAGGTTGTGCCCATCAGGGTGTTCCTTTTGGGGTGCTCCCATCAGGTTGTGCCTGTTGAGGTGTTTCCATTAGGGTGCTCCCATCAGGTTGTGCCCATCAGGGTGTTCCTTTTGGGGTGCTCCCATCAGGTTGTGCCTGTTGAGGTGTTTTCATTAGGGTGCTCCCATCAGGTTGTGCACATCAGGGTGTTCCCGTCAGGTTGTGCTTCTCTTGGGGTGTTTCTGTTGGGTTGTGCCCAGCGGGGTGTTTCCAGCAGGTTGTTCCCATCAGGGTGTTCCTTTTGGAGTGTTCCCATCAGGTTGTGCCCATCAGGGTGTTCCTTTTGGGGTGTTCCCATCGGGTTGTGCCTGTTGAGGTGTTCCCGTTGGGTGGTGCTTCTCTTGAGGTGTTCCCATTGGGGTGTTCCCATCAGGTGGTGCTCCTGTTGAGGTGTTCCCATTGGGTTGTGCCCATCAGGGTGTTCCCGTTGGGTGGTGCTTCTCTTGGGGTGATCCCATCAGGTTGTGCCCCCATCGGGGTGCTCCTGATGAGGTAGTGGCCGGGGGGAGAAATTTGCCTTAACCCAGAGGGGTGGGTGGAGGCCGTGGGGTGAGGTGGGGGATGAACATGTCCTCTCCCCTCCCATCCCCTCACCCACGGGGGTTTGGGGACCCTCAGGTCCAGGGAGTGGTGTCACCCCCACGGTCCCAACCCCATTCTCAGGGGGGTCACTCATGGTAAGCGAACGGGGGCTCGGAGCACAGCGGGGGCTGTGTCCCCACATGGCCCCTGTCCCTACAGCGCCCTGGGGACCGTCACACCCCAACTCCAGCACCTCCTGCACCTCCACGGCTGCAGAGCCCCATCATCCCACCACCCACACCCCCAGGAAAAGGCTGAACCCCCGTGGGGTTAGGGACGGGTGGGCTGTGACCCCACAGG
>NW_010289796.1:0-272 GCF_000700745.2 Antrostomus carolinensis
AGTGCCCGCCGGCCAGTTGGCAATATACTCTGCTGGTGTGGGGCTTCCATGAGCCCCAGCTGGGGCTGCTTCTCTGATGAAGGACACAGTTTATAGGAAAATGCCAACTTTTCACCTTAAGCATGGGCTAGTCAAGCCTAAAACCCAGCGAGGAGGGGCTGTTGCCAGCCTCTGGGCTGCTGCAGTATCAAGGGGCCTTTCCAGAGCACTTTACACCGCTGGGGAAAGGTGTAAATGGTGCAATAACCCTGCAGCTCCCGCGGACACCGACA
>NW_010289796.1:418-1996 GCF_000700745.2 Antrostomus carolinensis
CAGGCCATGGCTGACCCATGCCTGGTCAGGAGGTGAAGGGGCTGGGGCAGGAGCTCCAGCATCTCATCACTCGTCCCCCCACGAATCCCCTCCTGGAGCTGCCACTGGCTTTACAGACCAAAACCAACTTGCAAAGCAAAGGAGGGAGTTGGGTTTTGTTTGTTTGTTTTTTAACAACAGGGCTTTGATTTCCCTGTAAAAATTCAACATTTCCCTGTAAGAATTCAACTAGAAAAGGGTCCCTCAGGTTTTTATCTCCATGACTTTATGGAGCTCTGCATTCACACCACCATCGCAGGACGGTCTTTTGTTTTCCAACGCCACCCAGTAAATCAGTGCTTGAAAGGCTCGGGTATCTAAGGTGAAAACGGGCAAGGGTGTGGATTGGGCTTGGCTGGCATGATCTTGTTGTACGCTGCACGCCGTGAGTCACGCGGGACTCCCAGGGAAAGGGAATTACCTTGCAAATATCCCAGGTTTACCCGATTCATCACATCACTGGCTGTTAAATTTGCTACATCCTCTACAGAACATACAGGGAAAGGCACAGACATAAACAGAGAGAGAGAGAGAGGTCAGCAAGCCATGGTTCGGCAAATATCAGAGACGAGCTCCTGCGCTGCAGCCATAAAATGAGCAAAAGAAAAAGGAAAGGGGAAGAAGGCAGAGCAACATGTTCTTCCAAAACGCCATGGGTGTCCAGACACTGACAGTGACACACGGTGACAACGCACAGCCCCAGCACAGCTGGCCGTGGGGAGCTGCTGGTCCCCAGCCCTGCCCAATACCCTGCTCCAGGCCAGGCATCGCCCTCCTGCCCCGATGGGAGACGGGTCCTGCATCCCCACAGCCTCTTCACTTGCCGGAGCTCCCTTGCTTTGCTTCAGCCTAAATTTGCCTGATCAGCCAAGAAAAGGATCTAAAATCTGATGCTGACCCAGTCAGGGATGCCCCAAGCATCCCAGTGGGGCTGGTTGCAGGGCGGTTCCTCAGGATCCTCAACCGAAACCATCCCGGCAAGGAAACTGCCTTCACCTCCACCTTCACCTCCGCCTTCACCTCCGCCTTCACCTCTGCCTGTGCTTGCCATGGATGCCGTGCCATGCCAGGCCCTCAAGCAGCTCTGGCAGCTCTTGCTTGGGTGCCCAGGCTGTGCTTTGGGTGCACCCTCGTTTCCCAGCTGCTGTGGAAACAGCTTTCTCAAGGCAGTGAATGCCAGCAGCCGTGGTCCAGACTCTGCAGCAGAGCTGCAGGGAGCTGCAAGTCCCCCAGGAAAAAGCAGCAGAAATTTCTGGGACTAATAATGTGGGAAAACAAGAGAGGAGGGGATCCACCGCTGCAGCCCTCGCCTGCTGTGCCCCGAGCCCCCCGTCCTGCCGCAAGCCGCTCTCCTGCTCCCTCCCCAAGAATGGTGACTGAGGCCTTCAGCCCCCTGCCTGTGCTGCATTTCTTTACATTTTTTCCTCCTCTTTCACATGCCTAAAGGGCTGCGAGGGAGAAGCCAAGATGGGAGAGGAGGAATCCACCCCACCTCCTCCCGTCCTGGCCGGGGCACGGTGCCGGCGCGGGATGGATGGA
>NW_010289797.1:0-8758 GCF_000700745.2 Antrostomus carolinensis
AACCCACCACATAAGTACATCATTCTTGCTATGCATTTTGGTTGCAGTGTTGCAACTTTCATACATTTTGCAGAATTGTTTGAAAATTGAGGACAAATAACAAATGTTGTCCCATACCTTTAGCCTATGCCTTGTGCCTTGTTAAGAGGCCTAACATTAGGGGTACCATCATATGACCAAAGTGGGAGTAGACTATCATCTCATGATGGGCAAATACCCTTTCATTCATAATGGGAATATATTAGTCTTACTTGTAAGCATAAAGTTATTGTCTTAATTTAAAAATATTTTTTTGCATGGGCCTGATTCTCTGATTAATAAAGAAGCTGGTTTTCTGAAACCATATTGAAAACAAATGGGAGACAGGCAAGGAAAACAGGAAGGAGAAAGATAACCTGAATGATATTTTCAACCGTATCTCTAGTTCTTCATCAAAACTTACATTACTTTTTCCTCTGACATCCACCACTAGGAGAAAACATACTCAAGGTTAATTTAATGTTTTTATTCTTCTTTTTCTTTCTGCTCTCCCTTCACAAGGACATACCCTTTCATGTTTGTAGTCATATAATATAACACTATATTCTAGACTCTGGCCTCCCTAGGAGTTGCAGTTCACCCTTAGAAGTTGTTGCCTAAGGTGCTTGCTGTAGCTGGATTCCAGGACTGTTTATTTAATTACTCTTTCTTGGTGTACTGCCAGTACACAATGAACAGTAATGGAGTCTGTCTTTCACTTTGCTCCGTGCACCTACTGTCTCATGACTAATAAGCTGAACTAAACTTGAAAAACAACAAAAAAAAAGGAGCATGAGAAAACACTTTTGATTAAGAATGGATGAAATCTATGCCCCTTAAGGGAATAGCCCAAAATAAATGTTATGTGTAAAATAATAAATGTTAAGTAAATAAAGCCTTATTTGAGCTGGAACTAAGATTATCTGGAACTAAGATTTAGTCAACCCAAAATAGAATTTAAATTACATAGGTCCAGTAGTGCAATCCAAAACCTCCTTGTTCAACACTATGTCCCTTACTCTGAAGGTGCCTTGAGGCATTGTTGCTTGATAAAAGTTTTGCCCTTGCATAGTATTCCCATTTCTGCATGTGTTCAAACCTTCCTCAATCTTAAGTGTGGCACCTACACAACCTAAACTTAGGGAAGAGCTTAGCTCTTCTCCACAGGGTCCACTAAGGATCTCAGTCTAATGAATATTTGCTGATCACACTAAATACATGGCAGTTATAGAGGACTCTTCACAAAAATATAGCTGAGATTACTTTTATTATAGATCTGCTAAAGGAAGAGATGGTCGCTAGAAGATGCATCCAAACTGATGTGTAATGCTCTGACTTTTATATAGCAGCTTGAGTGGTGTTCAGTCCATCAGAATCCAAGCCTCCACTTAGCTGGGAAGGATTTGAATATTTGAATATCACCTGTCTATTGAGACAGAGACCTTATGTAATGGAGCCCTTTGAATATATCCAACAAAACCATTTCTGACTAAAAAGATTTTATGTCAAAGAGAGGGTTTAAGAGTAATCCTGTATCTTTATGATTAGATCACTCTTTGCACAAGAGAGAATTAGTTATCAATATTTCTTTTAATGCTGACATTTTTACATGAAATGCACAACCAGGTCTTGAAGTCCTTTTTATTATTTAGGACCTATTGAAACACATGCAACAGAAATTGCAATGCTGATATAAAACTAGTAGGAGGAAACATTTCCTACTGTTCAAATTCATGAGCTAGATCTATGGGAGTCTTTTTGTTAATGCTTCCTACTGTTACACATAATGCACTGAAAAACAGTAGGTATTAGCTTAGTAAAGCTATTGTGAAGTATTGCCAATGACTAAATGGAAACAGGTCTAGCTCTTCCCTCATAATGACATTAAATTAAGTTCTGTATTGCTTTGTTCCTTTGTGTGACCTCCTTCAATTTGGTGGAGCTATCTAGATACAGAGAAAGGCTTGTGTATAGTAATGCTGCCCTAAAAAAGTGCAGTTACTCTAGCTGAATACCAAAGCATTTGCAAGGAATCAGAGTCACAGAATTAAAGTTTATTTATTTCTTTAAGGGACAGGAAAATAAAGGATTTTTTTATTGTTATTGACTTTTTTCTCCCTCCCTAATTCTGAAATAATTTTTAAAGTTTATGGATTTCCTTACAGTACCCTGCTATACTGTGAGAAAACAAAAATGTATGGAACTAATTGGCAGAAAGCTCTTAATTACAACAAGTTTCTGCCTGACTGATGCAAACAATGGTCAGAATGCCCTGACAATTGTGAAGTTTTAATCAACAATGACAACAGATGTGCCATACATAGGAATGAAAGAGCATGGAACAGATGTGTGGACAAGTAAGGCATTGTCTTGTGCATGACTTATAGGACTGGGTAGGAGGGGCTGACTGATAAAACAGTGCAGAAAATGCAAATATCATGCTTAAGGGAAAATGCCACTAAAATGTCAGGAAGATTGGCTCAGACATGTCAGTGACAATGTCTGCTGCTGCTAATGATATCTGGACACTTCTTATGTACAAAATCTTTTACAAAAAAAGTTTCAGAGACTTCCAATTACATATCTTTCAGAATTAAACTTTTTTCACTTCTTTTTTTTTTTTTTCCTTTCTCTACTCACAGTGATTTACACAGGTTTAGTATTTTAACAGCCTGGGAAATGCATTGCCTTTGAGAACTAAGATACAGACTGATCCTGTGAAGATTTGAATGTCCTTGACTACTCCTGACAGCAAGCACTTCATTGCAGAGGGACTAGAGGTGTTACAGTTAAAGAATAAGTTACAAAACCAGCATTCTATTTACGGCAAGGGATATAAAGTGTAGATGAAATGGAAGATGAGAGTAAAGACTACATGAAAAGAATAAGTAAAAAAATAAATCAGCTTCCTATGAATACATATGTCAAGACCATGAATACAGCTGGAGCTGAATGAGAAAATATTTTCCATTGATATATATTGCATTTTCAGGATGAAATTTATGTCCAAAGATTTAGACAAAAAATTTCACATGACTCTAAGGATTTACTGAACTTTCATGGAAGTTCAAAGAAGACTGATCACCTAATTTCTGAAGCCACCTCTTGCCAAAAATTTCTGTTTTTTTAAATAATTTATTCTCTGAAACTTCTGATAATATCTTTGTCCAGCTCTGAGACTAACCATTAGGTTATTCAATATATTTTTTTTTTTCAGCCAAATTAAAAAATACTATAACACATGATTCTGTGATAAATGTTAAAAACCCTTTAAGGAAGCTACTGATCTTCACAGAAGATGAGTAGCATATTACTTTGTGAATAGATTCACAAAAAGATCAGTATTTAAATGGATAGTAAGATTGAGCTTTTGGGGTTACATTTTGCATTGGGCACCAGGCTTAGATTTGGGAGCATGCAAAAAATAAGGTTAAAATTTTCACTCCGGTCTGAATTTTTAATGAAAAATGAGTTTTTGACTGAAGTAACTTTTTAAAGTAATGCTTTATGTTCATATTCCTTTTCTCTTCCCTGTAGTCTTTGCTTCCTGTCATTTGTTGTAAAGAAAAGTGATGCAAATCTCTGCCCTCCCTTCATCTCTCACTAGGAGGGGAGTTTGCTAGAAAACACAAACCACATAGCAATCTGGTCCCTGTAAGAGGGATATATGAACATGGGATATATGAACTACAAGTTTCTTGAAACACTGCATAGTCTGATATGAAATAGAAGCTTTTCGTGGTTTGGTCAATTTCCTATTTGAATAAAACTTTTTTACGATTTTCACCAAATTGTATTTTTTCATTAAAGGTGAAGGAAAATATAACTTTTGTTCATTTTGTTGTCTTTCCTTAACACTTTGTATAGTGTAAATGTTTTATTTGCATATTTTGTTCAGCTTTGTTTGTCTTCCCAAAACAAGTGGCTTCAATTCACTATGTATCATCTTAATTAAGTTAATCACTAGGCAAAAATTATTTCCTCTTCCACTTCAAGAATAACCTAAACATAAGAAACTTTCAGCCTATGCTGTACCCAAACTAAATTCACTTTTGTAGTCAGTGTTCTAGAGATTTTTGGGCCATTTTTTCAACAATTATGTGCTTTCTATTCCAGGGATAATATCATGGCATGTGTCTGCAACCTGATTGGAGTAGTCCAGTCAGGGATGAAGATATGTATTAATTTGTACTTGCTACAATGGGTTTGCAGTCCACATCAGAGACTAATAATTTGCACTTCTGAAAAAGTACATACTGCTTCAGCCATAGCGAAGAGAAAGATCCCAGTCATAGTATTTGGATATGGCTGAGTAAAGTGCAGGGATTATTTATTTTGTTACCAAAGGGAAGAAGACAGATGATGTTTAGACTTTGAGTACGCAGGTGATAACAATGTTGTCTATAAGCAGACCTGGCATAAAGAATTCAGTGTGAATTTATTTCCAGATGAAAATGTCATTCAATACACTTAGCAACTCTAAAATATTGTATCAATTTAATTCCATTAAAATGGGACCCTTTTTATTTTTCTTGTCTGTACAATTGCAATTACAGGATATTTTTCTGGTGGAGGGATTGTTGACAACCATGCTAAGATGGCTCAATATTATATCAAGCTCATTGTGGTGTAAACACTAATTGAAAGAGTGAACATGCTTCTTACCAGTAAGCTTGGAAGTCAGCCAAAGATTTGATATCTGAGATACCAGATGACTACTGTCTATGCTAGATTATTAAATACTTGCTAATTCATATATTTTTTTATTGGAAACGAATAATAATTAATTAATTAATAAGAACGATACTATCACCAAGGCATAAATCTGCTGCTCTGTAAAGATATAACACCAATACTTGCAGAATAATCTGAGCTGTCATGGAAGCCACTAGGAAATAAAATTCTTACCTCCTGCCAGGAGACACTGCAAGCCATGTAACATCAAACTTGATGGATATCTCTAATGTCAGTTAAAAGAGGATCTGAGATATGTCCCCATCACAGAGGTCAAGTGACATATATTGACTCATGTCCACAGGGTTCAGGACTTCCCCCTTGTATTCTACAAAATTCTGGAGGGTTATGTACAGTGGAGGAAGCCATGTTTTGCACATTAAATTTGGAATAAAATATCTCCAGAATGTTGGCTTCAAAGTTATACAAAGTCATTACAAGCTTAATTCCTGGTCCTTATTTTAGTTGTATCCTATTCTTCTGCAGAGTACAATCACAAACACTATGTAACCCGTAGAAGCCAAATGTAAAAGATACATCTAAGATGTATCTGTTGAATCTGTTGCTGACCACAGAAGCAAAAAGGCCTAAAGGACTTTATCAGATGTGATGCTGGAAAAATTGAGCATAAAGAGGGCTTTTGCAGACTCTCACATAGTAAGGAACAAATTTTATTTTGTAGGCTACAAGTAAGCTTTAATTTTTCACCTATAAGATGCTGATCTAATTAACAAGAAGTACAAATTGATTCCTAAGTTATTTTGATTTGGGAAGGGATAAAAAGTTAGGAATGGAAGCAGAAATGAGGAAGGTGAAGCAAGATGTTACCAGTCTCTATTTCTAGCATATGCTATAATCTACAGTACATCTTAATAAATGTTATTCTTTTTCAGATGAGGTGTAACTCCCCCCCCCACCATCTCTCAGCAGTCTCTAGTTTCCATATTCTTAGCTTTTTATACAGGTGAATACTGAATGACACACAGAAGAGCCTCTTTCACCTGTATATTCTTTTTTACAGAGGCAAATTCTTATCTGATTTTTAGCTTAGCTGTTAATTACTTTGCAGACTTAGATTTATATTTTATTTATATATTTTCACCTAAAAGTAAGAGGGGTTAGTAACAAATTATTCAAACACAGTTATTATTAAACAAAATTATATAAAAAACATTATTCAAAATTCAAAAGAATATGTCAGCTAATTTTTTTTTTTTTTTTTCAAAAATTTTTAATAGTGGTGCTGCAGGATCCTGGGGAACTACTTTTCTCTGAATTGCATAAAGGTGATTGACACATCTGTCTTGATTTACTTTCTCCATACTGCTACACACATATTGTGACTTCATGTGATTCTTTGTTGAGAATTTAATAGCTCTCACTCTTTGCCTTAATTCTCTTGTAATGCTCATGTATCATTTAGGAACTAAAATATTTTATATTTTAGAATGTCCTCAGTTTATGAAATTACTTTGTTTTAGCATTGTCAAGGAGGTGTACAATTCTAGGGGGAAGAGAGAAAGAGAAGAAGATTCAGCAAAAGATATTTTTTTAGACAAGTATGGAATATTGAAATGGAAAATATTAGTCTGAATGTTTGAGAAGGGAAAGAAGGAGGGAAGAGAAAAATATGTTTTGGAGTACATTGAAGCAGATATTGATCAAAGTTCTCAAGCTTTGGGAATATAAACACTGAATTAACACAAACTGATACTTGACAAAGATGTTCAAATTGGCTTGTAGAAAACAGACTTTCACCACATGTGACTATAGCGTTCAGTGGAGAACAGTAACAGGTTTGTTTATTTGTTATGGTTGTTTTGTTGTGGTTGTTTTGGTTTTGTTTGGTTTTTTAAATTAAATATTTGAATTGGTTCATTGAACTGAATATTGTTTTGAATAATAAATCATTGTAAGCAACTTTGTGTTCTGCTTAGAGGCAGCCCTGTTTCCCTGGTGGAAGCACTGGATCCAGCACAAAGGTAATAATGGAGGTCCAGAAGCTGAATAGCTTGAGTTGCACAGGATTTATGATCTCAAGCTTAAATATTCCACTTTATACTTTTACACTGACTATCACTGTCTTGCACTTTCTAGCTCTGTTACGCTCAGTTCTCGGGGGAAAAAAAAAAAAAAAAGTCAGTACAAAGATGTTACAGGGCTCATGCATTTAATTTCATGGTGCTAATGTTTCTACTTTCAGGGGAGTAAATACTGGGATCCTGAATTAACTACTCTTTTAGTCTTTGTGCAGACATTTTCTACTGCAGAAGGATTTAGCAACCTCCATTGCCTTGAGGTACAAGCCAGGTCTGTTTTTATGGAGGATGTGTTGTTGAGACAAAATTCAACAGTAATTATTGTTACATCCGCAGTTTCAGGCACTTACGTAAGGCAATGCTGCACATAAGCATAAGCTGACATACACTCAAGGCAAATGGGAAAAATTAAGAAATATAGTCTAATACTCAGATAGGATTTGTTTAAAATTGTCTACCAAGTCTGCAAATATTTATGGACAAGAATGAATCTTTATCATACCATAAGCAAAATCCTTTCTGTTACATTTCTGTCACTGATGTCTCTGCAATGAAGTTATGTGAGTGTAATTGAACGAACAATATGGACAGCTGCTTGTCTGAGCACACTTTTACTTGTGCAATTATTAGGTGCCATCCACAAATTAAGTATCCTTTCTGAACCAATAAATGATATAATCTATACTGGATTCAAACAAAAAATACAAGAAGAAAAAGCTTATATAAGCCCCAGCTTCTCAAAAGTGCAGGAACATGGATTGGTATACAACTAAACAAATTGTATTTAATCACATAGTTTTCACCATTAAAAATGTAAAGGAAAAAGGAAATTATTTAAAAAATGTTTATTTGATTATGAATTTCATAAACTAAACACACTTAGCAAAATCCTTGTTTTTTTCTGTCATGATAAGTAGTAAGCTCATCAGCAGTTCACATTTTTATATGTTTAATGTGATCTATTCATAGTCATTGTCAAGGAATATGTCTTTGTGACTAAGTGGATAACTTCTTCAGACTAGAGATGTCAAAAACTTCCTATATTGTACTCTCAAACATAAAGGTATGTAACTGCAATTGTTAAGATGCACTGATTATACTTCAGCAAGAAAAAGCAATGTCACTAAAGTGATCTTCTGCCTTCTGAAACATGTTTGACAAGTTCAGAATTGCATTATTTCCTTCTAGGGGATTTTTTTTTTCCAAATTTCATTATTTTAATCTGAAATAATTTACTCTTATATGCATATATTCACCCCCTCCTCCCCTCCCAGGACATATTTGCATTTGTGAAATTGCAATTTTTCTCAGAACTGGGAATTTGACATTAGCAGGGTGGTCTTTTAATTTCCATGTCTGTGATACAGACTTGTTTCAGAGCTCTTCTGTAATTTGTATCCATAGCGTTAACTACAGTGCCAGTAATGCAGTAGAAAGCAGTAAATACACTTGAAGCTTGTTCAGAATTCATGCTATAAAGATGATAAGAGCCTCCAAGGGAATAATTGACTCACTACAGGGAGTGCAAATTGTTTGGCATTTTGTCTTTGTGCTGTCCTTTGCTTTCTTGCAGCTCGTTGACATCAGTACACATTAACAGCAAAACTGATCAGCTGCAGAGCCAACAGTTTCATAGTCGTTCATTTTCTTCCTGAAGATATTAATAGCAAAATACCTGAATGGCTCACAGAGTACTAATGGGATACAGAGCATTTGCACTTAAGTACTCAATGGACATTTTAATCTAGTTTTGGGAACATGTTTAGTATATTTCTTCTCACAGTGTCTATTATCTCAGTGAATGTTTCTTTCAGAATTTACTATAATGAAATAGTTTGTGCATCAGAACAGTGCACTATAGTCCTTTAAATATATGTAGGCAACTCAAAGCAACTGCTTACTAGAAAATACTAAGTTTATGAAATAAAATCACAGACAACAAAATTAAAAAAAAAAAGAAGGGAAGG
>NW_010289798.1:0-373 GCF_000700745.2 Antrostomus carolinensis
GGGGTGACGATGCCACCAGCGGTGACGTCATCGCCGGGGACCTGGCCCTGGTCCGTTTGGACCCCCCCGTGACCCCCACCCGCCTGGTTCGGCCCATCTGCCTCCCCGGTGCCACCGTCCGCTTCCCCCCGGGGACCAACTGCACCGTCACCGGCTGGGGGGACGTCCGCACCGCCGGTCAGTCACACCCCTGTCACCTCCTCTGGTGTCACCTCCTCGGTCACCTCCTCTGTCACCTCCTCTGTCACCTCCTCTGTCACCTTCCCTGTCACCTCCCCTGTCACCTTCCCTGTCACCTCCCCTGTCACCTCCTCTGTCACCTCCTCTGTCACCTCTGGTGTCACTCCTGCCACCCCTGCCACCTCCTCTGCCC
>NW_010289798.1:529-880 GCF_000700745.2 Antrostomus carolinensis
CCTCTGTCACCTCCTCTGTCACCTCCTCTGGCTCCTCTGCCACCTCTGGTGTCACCTCTGTTACCTCTGGTGTCACCTCTGCCACCCCTGTCACCTCCTCTGTCACCTCTGGTGTCACCTCTGTCACCTCCTCTGTCACCTCCTCTGGCTCCTCTGCCACCTCTGGTGTCACCTGTTACCTCTGGTGTCACCTCTGTCACCCCTGCCACCTCCTCTGGCTCCTCTGTCACCTCTGGTGTCACCTCTGTTATCTCTGGTGTCACCTTTGCCATCTCTGCCACCTCTGGTGTCACCTCTGGTGTCACCTCTGCCATCTCTGCCACCTCTGGTGTCACCTCTGGTGTCACCTCT
>NW_010289799.1:0-7692 GCF_000700745.2 Antrostomus carolinensis
AAATTATCCCCGATATCGGATCGGGACATCCGGTCATGTGTGGAGTTTGAGGAAATGGTTGGGGGGAGTTTCCTAATCTTAAACAAGCACACAGACCATAGGGAGTCATTAATATTTCTTATGTGTTTCTGGAATTTCTTGTTTATCTGTATTTTCAAAATTCTTCATTGTTGCTGTCTTTGAGACTGGACAATTCCTGCTTCTTCTATATCTATCCTTAACATAGGATCAAATCTAGTACATGTTTGTGAATACATTAAAGAATGCTGCTTAAAAAGCAAACAGATGGTGTGGTTTAGTGCTTCACTTTGTCACATATTACTTTTCTAGTATCACTGTGATATATTACGAGGTTTAGTAAAAATATATCAGACAATTAATTAAAGTTAGGATATTATCCTCATAATGTCAAATAACAGAAAGACCTGATTTTAATTGGAGTTTTTGATTATCTCTGCAGTGGAAGTACTAAAGAGAAGCAATTTATGGTTCCTTGATGATCTTCCATACCAGAAAATTTTGAAATTGGACACATATCAGTCCTTCAGAATAGGAAAATGACTTTCAGGTTCTTGCCCTGCTCTTGTCAACATTTTACTTTGGACATTAAGATCTCCTGAAAGACTGGTTAGCAACTTCCACAATGTCCATACAGTTAGTTCACAGAATGCTGGGATCATCACACTGATGCCTGAAAACTTCTTGTACGGAGATACCTTAGTAATTAGGCGGTGTCCGCCACTGGTGATTGTTGAAATACTTGGCCTTCTTAAAAAAGCTAAAGAATTCAACATGTTCCTATTATGCTCAGGCTGAGGTGTAGAAGGAGTATTTCTGAAAACTAGCTCTTCAGAGGTCAAAATGTGAGTAGGTCTCATAAGCTCTCATGCTTCTTTCGTATATTTTCGCTCATGTTTGAGTATACGAGTATTTGAGTATATGGGACAGACAAATTCAGTTTAGATCACTGAAACTGCAATATCAGATTTACATTCTTTTTAAAAATAAAAACAAAAAAACCAAAAAACTCCCTATATGAACAGCAATATTTCTGCATAAGTGATTTTTACCTTGAAACATAAGCCTGTCTTAGCTTCATGGTAGTGATTTATTTTGTTCCCTGCTGTTGTTATCCTAGATAATATTCAAGACAACAACATTTTATAATGATTTTACTTCATCCAATCTCTTTGCCAGGATACAAAACCAGTGTTATCTTTGTAGATTGCTTTTTTGTTTGTCTTTTGAAACCAGCAGGACATCAGATTAATTAAAAACAAACAAACAAACAAACAAACAAAAAACACCCACACAAAACACCAGTTATTCCACTGAATTCATTGATAATAAAATATTGTACCATTGAACCTCTTAGTTCAGTTCAAGAAATAGATGTCTCTGCAATAAACCAACCTCAATAACACATATATGTTAGAGATTTGAAAATCCCATCCTTTGTGGTGGGGATTGTTCTGTAACACATAAGGGTGATTTGTATTATTTTCATTTAACAGAGTATTTCTGTGACACTGTATTTTTAAGTATGTTAAAACACTTTATCCTAGTGTTATAATTTTCATTGTCCTAGAAAAAGGAGTCCATTGTCCACCTATTGTTCCATTTAAAATTGTCTATTGAGGAGTTCTTTCTTCCCAAGTCTTTAACTAGGGAGAATTTGAGAGAGGATTTTTGACTGTGATCTGTGTTTAGATATTGATAATGATGATTATCTAGACATATACAGAACATTTTGTGAGACTGGGAGAAAGATGTCTTCAAAAATATCTTTTTCTCCTTGCTTCTATGTGATTTCTTATCCCATTTCAAAGTACTGCACTAACTGTTATAATAATGTTCACATGTCAGAATTATGAGCTTTTCTTTTTCCTGTTGTAGCTTAGAATAGATTTATAAAAATGAACTTATTTTGGAGTTCCGTATTACCAACATTTGCCCCTGAAAAGTGCATTTGTACAATTCTAAGAAGGTACCCAGATGATTGATCCATAGATGGTATAACCCCATAACAGTTTCAGAGAACTGGAGCAGCTCATGTTTTTAATACTGAAGGACAACTCTTCAGTCCCTGGTAGTTTGGCCATCGGTATTTGTTGTTAAAATAATGAAGTATTGTTCTTGCCTTCTCTTGATAGTTACTTTTTCAAGTCTGTTTCTATAAATAAATAATATTTTGTGTATTAAAATACTGTGCAATTGTGTAAACAGTGTATGATGGTTCTGCTACCCAGTTCCTATAGTTACCTTGTTTTGGTATGTGGATGATAACAAGTCCCTAGAAATGGAAAACTTCAAATACTGAAAACAGCTAAATATAATGGTTTATGGACAGGTTGATGAGATGCAGCTCTAGGATATTTTATCTTGCAGTATTTTTCCTTTTTACCATTTGAACATTTTTTTGTCATTTGTTTTTATTCAACTGTTATATTATTATATATTAGTCATGCAAAATAGCATTTAAACATTAAACTGAACTATTCAGGGCATTTCCTGTGGGAAACTTCACACTAATATCTTTTATCCCCCTTCAATTTAGAGTTAAAAAACCACAGCATTATATTTCCGCTGCTGGTAGTCAAATTTCCATAAATGCTACCTATGATACCACTCTTTAAGGTATCAAAAAACCTGCAAGGCATCAGAATCTAATGAAGGAATGACTACTTTAAATATGACTTAGACATGGTTGAAGTGAAGTGTGTCTGAAAGAGAATATTTCTAGAGAATAGACATATTCCTTTTCCTTCTCCGTCAAAGAGGTACACTGCATGAGAAATTATTTTATTTTATTTTATTTTATTTTATTTTATTTTATTTTATTTTATTTTATTTAAATTTCATATAGTACTTTATTTTTTAGTTTAGTTTAGTTAACAAATCAGATTGTCTCAGTCTCTGGAAGAAGTAGCATGGGATTAATCTGACTAAATTCTACATCTGAGTTGGCCTATTTAGTATACCTTTGCAGTCAATGTGACAATTCAAATATAAGAAATTGAAATAAATACCTAAACAATAACTGATGACTTGCTCCTTATGTAATTATCATAGTTGTAAACATCTAAGTACTATAGATGTCTGAAATTAGATTTATCCTGCCCAGTGTCTATCCATGTTCCAGATGAAGTCATGGGACTGAATGTGTGAAAAGATGATCAGCTTCCTAGGTCATGTGCTGTCAGGAGGCTGACATGAGAAAGAATTCAAATGCATTCCTCAGAACCGTTGTGTGGAGTTTCACATAGTACTAAGACAGTTTTGTGCAGGACAGATGACTCTAGGAGGTCTGCTGACTCCAGGAACTGCTTGCAAAAGGGATTTTTTAATTGAGCACCAGAAGCAGCAGAATCTCTTGTGACTAGGGGACACAAAAAGTGATCAGATCAAATGCATGATATTTATTTAACGGATTCAATACACACTGTAGCAAACAAATGTCCCATAGACATAAGGTCTATGTCTGTTTCTTTTCTAAATATAGAGACTTTGGTGAGAGAAGAGAGTTTGTCAAGTAGTTATCATCTTCTCCTCTTCTCTTCTCTTCTCTTCTCTTCTCTTCTCTTCTCTTCTCTTCTCTTCTCTTCTCTTCTCTTCTCCTCTTCTCTTCTCTTCTCTCTTCTCTCCTCTCCTCTCCTCTCCTCTCCTCTCTTCTATCATCATCTTATCATCTTATCTTATCTATTGATTTCCTTTTTTCTTTTTCCTGTCAAACAATGCATTAGAAATCTAAACCACATTGGAAGAATTACTCATTTACACTTTTTGTTGCCCATAAGAACTAAGTGAGGGAAGTTACAAAGTCAAAAGCCTCTGTTGGCAAAGGTTCCAGAATCTCATACCCATCAGTAGGAGAATCAAGATTTTTTTTTTTTTTTTTTTTTTTTTTCCTGGGGTGGGGGAGGAAACATGCAAACCCTTTTAGATCAAAGTCTTGGTACAACAGAGCTGCCTTAAACAGTGCTGTGCATATGCTCACATTCTGTGAGTGAGACCTTAACTCTATTAAATCACTTGCTTCAAGAAAGAAAGTTTGTTATCTGCTTCTCTGTAGCCTTCAGAATTAGAAAGTTCCTATTAAGGACATTGGGAAAAAAAACCAAAACAACAACAAGTCCCCAAAGTGCTATGATTTCATTTAGTTATTAAAGCAGACACTGTCTAGAGATGGGAAGTTTAGATTTAAATTACCAGATTTGTAAGTGTATTTTACATTCTTGAAGGTAACGCCCAAGTGATTTAAGTTAAAATTTGTAAGTGTGCTGAATATTTTCTTTAAGTTTAGTCTACCTTGCAGTTCCTGTGGCTGAAAATACTGTTGTCCTTTCTTTCCGCCTCTCGTCTTTCTTTCTTTCTTACTTTCTTTCTTTCTTTCTTTCTTTCTCTCTTTCTTTCTTTCTTTCTTTCTTTCTTTCTTTCTTTCTTTCTTTCTTTCTTTCTTTCTTTCTTTCTTTCTTTCTTTCTTTCTTTCTTTCTTTCTTTCTTTCTTTCTTTCTTTCTTTCTTTCTTTCTTTCTTTCTTTCTTTCTTTCTTTCTTTCTTTCTTTCTTTCTTTCTTTCTTTCTTTCTTTCTTTCTTTCCTTCTTTCTTTCTTTCTTTCTTTCTTTCTTTCTTTCTTTCTTTCTTTCTTTCTTTCTCTTTCTTTCTTTCTCTCTCTCTTTCTCTCTTTCTCTCTCTCTTTCTCTCTTTTCTTTCTCTCTTTTCTTTTTTTCTGTTCTTTTCTTTCTTTTCTTTCTTTTTTCCTCCTTCAATCCTTTCTTTCTCTCTTTCTGTCTTTCTCTTTGTCTTTCTATTTCTCTTCCTCTTAAAAAAAAAAAAAAAAAAACAGGATTACTGGAGTCTGCTATTAAAAAAAAGAAAAAAATGAAAGAAAAAAGAACTATAAACCTAAATTATAGCCAATCAGATTGTACTCACAGCTGAACTACTAGACAAATTGCAGCTCATGAAATTTGCCATGGGTCAGGAGACTGAGTAATTTCATTTTAATCAGTCTTATTTGAAGCAGAGAAGCCACTGCAGCAAAAGATTTGTAGCAAGTGAAACTTGGCAGAGAGAACACATCAAGGGATATAAAGTTGTTCCTTTTTTTTATTTTTACTTTTTATCATACACTGAGCAGTTTTCCTACCTAAGCTAAGAGTCTGAAATATCAGCATAGATCTTGGAATTTTCATCTAGCCTGAAAGGTATCATCATTTGAAGCTTGCATTTTACCAAGGCCTTTATTACTGGTAAAGTTAAACTGTTCCTGATTATATCCCAAGAATGTGTTCACCTGATGTTGACTCTGGCCGAATCAGCACATTGTTATACTCAAGGTCTTCACCAATCCACAGTTTTCTCTTTCACTCTCTTCCTTAGGGTTTTAAAAAACTTCTGCAATTTACAGTGTTGTTGCATGCTCCACAAGCAGAATAAGAGTACACCTCAGCTGCACAACAGAGAAAAGTATTTTTGTTTTGTTTTGTTTTGTTTTGTTTGTTTAGTTTTTTTAAAGGACCATTTTAGAATCTCTAGCCAGTAACTAGAATTACTCACGTAAATTACATTAAGATCTCCCTTAAATTGCTTGTATTTCATAATCAGAACTCTACATGTCGATTAGGTTATAGCTTTAGGGAAGAGCTGATCTTAAGACACGAGGAATTACTGTAAATAAAAGAAAATTTATTTTAAAATTTCATTTTTAATTACTTGGGGCAACTAGAAGTAATAATGAGGCTTTGTATGTATTTAATTTTAAAATGCAGATACTTAAGTATTCAAGCCAAACAATAAAGAAGCCAAAATACTATTTTTATCCAGCTAGAATTTAGAAAAAATGCCAGGTATTTAAAGTTTCTGAAACAGTAGCTAGCAAAGAAAAAAACACTAATAATAAAGTCAATCCTTCCTTGTCTTACACAGCTCATCAAAGCCTAAAATATGTGGAAATGGGTTGAATGCCTCTTGTCCACTTTTTACTAAAGATAAAGTGTTTAGAATCATTATTTTAACAAAGCTAATTCAAAAGTCCATTTAAGGCTTTCCTTTGATGAGTTACTGGACTTTGTACCAACAATTGGATTAAAGCCCTATATGACTTTTCATCAATATACTTATGTCAGTATCAGTCATTATGTAAATATATTTATGTAAGTGGTGAAGTATAGTGATGAATGATGCCTTCTGCTGGTACCACCTCGTGCCTACCGTTCCCTGTCAAGGTACTCAGATACCATATAAGAACAGAACAGAAAAGGAGGGGGGGGAAACAACATGTACCCCCAAAAACAAAGAAACAAACATACATAAAAAACAAAACAGGCCTCCAAAACCTTGAAAAACTGCATGGGGGTAAAGGTTATCATATAATTTCTGCTTGGAGTTTATTCAAGCTATCTGTGTAATAATTTTTTTTTTTTTTTTTTTTTTCCAAAATGGCTGGGGTTTTTAATCAGTGACTGCACGAGATACTTCAGAAATACGTTGTAGGAAGCACCTGAATACAAATAAATATTAATTGAATTTGACACTAAATATAAGAGATGTGATGTATTTCATGTTCATCAAGATTTCTCAATCTACATCTCACATATTTCTTGCAAATGCAATATTCTTCCTTTTCATCAAAAAAAAAGGATTTTTCATGAATATACTTGTTTAACGTTATATGTTTATTTAAAAAAAAACCCACAAAACCAAATGGAAGGAATGGTATTCCATTCGTCTGTTCTGACAAAAAAATTAGCAACTTTTACATCCATTTTACTGACTATTTCACTAGACCTCATTGGGAAACTGCATTTGTCAGGAAAATGTGTGATTGATATGAGCTCGTCAGCTGGATAAATGGAGTTGACAGTATAGAGAGCTTTTCAGCTGAACGAAAAGTTCTTAACATGATCGGTGTTATGATGTCCAGATATCAGATTGCATAAAAACTAGTCTAGCAAATGTATTGAACTCTTTCTTCTCTGAGTGTAGAAGCGGGACAGTTTAACACATGTAGGAGCCCAGAACATTGTTTTCAGGGGGAGTTTTCTTCTTTTAAGTGTACTACTGACAGTCTTTCCATGCTAGCCTAACGGTAAAGTTGTATGGCCAAAATGATCAGTTGTGAACCAGAAGTTCCAAGACCATATATGTGAACAAGTGTACAGCTTTAAGAGAAAAATATATGTCTATAGAGAAACCAAATAAGTATCTCAAATATGGAGCATGGTGATTATGTGACTCATAAAATATTTCATTGGGGGTTCAACTTAAATGCTTCTATACAAACACATGTAGCATGGGGAATAAGCAAGGGGAGTTAGAGACATGTGCACGCCTGCAAGGCTGTGACCTGATCAGCACCACAGGGACGTGGTGGGATGGCTCCTATGACTGGAACTTTAGCACAGAAGGATACAGGCTCTTTAGGAAAGACAGGTAGGGGAGACGGGTGTTGCCCTCTAAGTCAGTGACCAACTGGAGTGCACAGAGCTCCACCTAGAGGTGGATGAGGAGCCAATTGAGAGCTTATGGGTTAAGATCAAAGGGAGAAGAGGGACAGGTGACATTACTGAGGGAGTCTGCTACAGGCCATCCAACCAGGAAGACCCACCTTCTTGGTAGGTCCCACCATAGACAGATTGGAGCAGCCTCATATTCACAAGCCCTTGTGTCCCGATCCGATATCGGGGGTAAT
>NW_010289800.1:0-546 GCF_000700745.2 Antrostomus carolinensis
CACCCCGGGTAGGGAATCCCTGGCCCCCGAGTCCCTTCTCCCTCTGAGGGCTGCGGCTCATGTCACCACCCATAGAAACAACCCAAATCCCATGGAAGAGCTGCTCCTCCTTGTGCCAAGAGAAGGGTCTGGCCGAGCCACAGCAGCCCCTGCGTGGTCATGGTCCATTTTCCTTCCCTTCTGTTCTCAATTCTGGAGGGATTTTTCAAACAAACAAGCCAGTTTTGCAAAAGGCCAATAAAAAACCCGCTGCCCCAAGTTCCCTGGGGGATTTGGGGCTTTATGGTGCCTGACACCAACACAACCACCAAAGCTGCAGCTCCTGCAGCCTCCCTGCTCCTGGAAAGGAATTAAAATCGCTCACTGCTGCCTCTCAAACGTTCTGAAGGAACCTAAACATGCCTTGTGTTGAATCAGGTGAAGCAGGTGACAGGCACTGCCTCAGCTTCGTGGCTGGGAACTGAGGGAGAGCCACAAGGAAACAAGAAACTGGTCCAAGGTCACACACGAGACCTGGACAGGATCCTAGAAACACCCCAAATGTCA
>NW_010289800.1:666-1257 GCF_000700745.2 Antrostomus carolinensis
CCCACCGGAGCCCTGGACGGGATCCTAGAACCCCCCCAAATGTCCCAGCCACCCCCCGTTCGGGGGCCAGCCCTTCCTGCAGCAGCCGGGGGCCGACGGCAGCCGAGCTCCCCCCAGCTCCCGTGGGGAACCTCTGGGGCTGGAGACGGATGGACGGGCAGGATTGGTTCAAAAATAAAAATGAAACCAAAAAGTGCTGGTGCTGAGCTCTGGTGCTGAGCTCTGGTGTCCAGTGCTGGTGCTGAGCTCTGGTGCTGAGCTCTGGTGCTGAGCTCTGGTGTCCAGTGCTGGTGCCCAGTGCTGGTGCTGGTCTCTGCAACGCTGCAGAACACAATGACTCTATGCAGAGAGAGGTTCTGCTGGACGCACGTTGCAGGAGCTCATCACCAAATCATGGAATGGTTTGGGTGGGAAGGGTCCATCCCTCTGCAGTGACAGGGACATCTTCATCCAGGTTCCTCAGAGCCCTGTCCAACCTGGCCTTGAATATCTCCAGGGATGGGGCTCCTACTACCTCTCTGCCCAACCTGGGACACTGGCTCACCACCCTCACACCAAACAATTTCTTCCTCACATCTCAGCTCCATCTCC
>NW_010289800.1:1747-2066 GCF_000700745.2 Antrostomus carolinensis
TCTTAATTGGATCAATTATTCAATTATCCTGCTGCCTAACGAGGGCTGCAGCTCACCCCACAGACAGTTCCTTGCTGGAAGAGCCACGCTGTATCTTTACCATAGGGAGGAAAATATTTGGCTGTGACAATTCCAGGCTTGTTCTCAGCTGCTGAACACCCTCAAACACCCTCAAACCAGCTCATTTATCCCCCACCCAGAGGCTGAATCCTCCTGCCCCTCCTCCCAATCCCAACTCTTCCCATCCAATCCCTGACCCCTGCCCCTCACGCAGCTTCTGCTCCTTCTCAAACCTTCCCAAACCTCAAACCTTCCCAAA
>NW_010289801.1:0-11434 GCF_000700745.2 Antrostomus carolinensis
GGGAAGAGCTTCTTCTTTGGGTGAGTTTAAATCTTCAGGACGGCAGCGAGACACCATCTCTCATTACTCTGCCCCCCTCTTCCCAGGCTTGGCCTTCCCCTCCTTCCCTTTCCTGTGCTACAGCTGGCGTGACTGTCAACTGGAAACCCAGCCAGGAACCAGCACGCACCTGGTGCCCCAAAGGCATCTTGTGAGGGAGCCTGAGTCTGCAGCACAAAGAGATTTTATTCCTTCTCGCTGCAGCCCAGTCACCTTTCCCTCCACACCCTCCAAGCTCCACCTTTTCTCTCCTTACACACACGCACGTCCTCCGGTGTTTGCAAAAAAGGCCGCAGAGCATCTGTACGGCTGCAGGCTCAGAGCTGATAGAAAAGGTGGAAAAGTAAAGCACAAGTTGATGGGGTTTTTTTTTTTACAATTTCAGTCCTTTTATTGCAGAGACTGTGATATTGCCTTCCCTTAGCTCTACCAGGATCTCTCCCTGCAGGAGGTCAGCACAGGAAGGGGAGACAGGTCCCTGCACAAGAAAGAAAATAAGGTATAATTCCTATCTTTCCCCCTCCCTCCCTGACAGCATAAAGATTTCACCAGAAACTGAAAACTGCCTTGCTAAAGCAGCAACGTAGCAGCATCTGACTTAAGTTGATTAATGTTATCTAGTAAACTTGAGAAATATCGTGCTCCTTACTAGAGACAAATTTAACTTTTAAAGCTAATATTATTCAGGTAATAGTGAGAATAATCACTATTCTGTTTTAAGATGCTACTATTAACCTTTAGTAAATGCAACCATTCAAGAGTAAGGTAATGGTGACCAAAAAACCCACCACAATGCACACCGGAAAGCAGAATTTCAGAACACAGCCCAAAGCTCACCATTAATCAAAAGAAGAGCACAAGTCACTTCATCATTTATATGCATCTTCTGAAAACCAAGTATTCAGTTTGGAGTCAGCTTTTAATTGAGAGGAAAGCTAAGGCTGACTAAAATTTTTAAAGCCTCACATGGGAAGGTGGTATTCAACTTTTTAAAAAAATACTGTGAAGATAACATGGCTTTTTAAAAATTTGCTTAACCATGGAGGCTTTTGTAGTCTTTTGTTGAAGTGTTTCACCCTCCAACTGAAACAATAGTGTTACAGTTTGACCTTTTTTCATTTTATTAGCACAAAATCATGTAGAGTGAAGACAGCAAAAGGAACATACACATATACTTAGAACATGGAAAACTCGCTGCACAAATGGGAATTTCTTCCTTCCTGTGATCTTGCCAATTATTTCTCCACTCACCTTGGGTACTAGAACTAGAGCTCGCAAGCTACAAACCCCAATTTTACAAGCCCGCAGCACTTCCTTTAAAAAAACCCAACCAAACAAAAAACAAACCAAAAAACTAACTGCAGTTGCATTACCAAAAAGGGGCTCAGCCTAGGTTCAGAACTACAATTGCTGTTAAGAGAACTGAACTCGAGCACTTGAATTCCCAATTCTCCTGCTGACTGGTAACTTTTGGAGCAGATCCTTTACGTATTTAGTATCATACATCATCTTTAAAACAAAGGAAAAACATTTACACAGTATGTGCATACACCCTAATGTTAATACATGTATATTCATTTTTACACAGTTCAGTGATAATCCATTCTACAAGCACAGAAGCATTCGGGTGGTTATTTCTGACCACATAAATACATCAGTTGCAGAGATCGCTTACGGTTACAGATCTTCTTGCAGGAACTTTTACAGTGGCACTTGGATAGTCAGTTGGTCCAGTAGCTTTGCAACACCTATACACACATAGGGACAAGTAAAAAGAGGCAAGATCTTTACAAGCCAGTAGCTGAGTAATAATACCAATAAATTAGAATAAAACAGTTCAGATATACCTCCCATAGTATGAAAGCCAGCATTTACAAAATCAGGAAAAAAAAAATTCCATTCAGATTGCATGGCGACAAACAAGACGGGTGTTTGCCACAGTACAGAATCAACGAACCCACTTTCAGTGTCCAGTATTACTGGTAGGTTGTGGCACATGGATATTTAATTGCTGTGCAAGGACAACACCCTCAGACATTTTCCTAGGAATTGTCTTGATTATCAGTCAGAGGGTAGAGAGATCCATCATCAAAAGTCAGTAACTTTGTCCTTTCTTCATTTGGGAATAGCTGAAAGTGGTTGCTTTATTCCAACAGATGGCAGACATTTCAGTTTAGTTAGCCATGCAGTTGTTTTGTGAATAAGATTAATCACACAGATTTATGACATCCATGTTTTTGCAAAAGAGAGCAGGTAGTTTATTTCTGGTTTCAATACTTCCCTTCCATCAAAGGGGGCGTACCAGAATCGTGGTCTGAAAGCAAAGTATGATAATCTCTTAAAATGAATCACTAGAACAGAGCTCTACCTTGCATCTACTTAACAAGTACAGAATTCACAAGAATATCCTGAGCACACAGGTGAGAGCAAGAACTACTTTATGGAATGATTTGTGAGACCAGCCTCACCAAACAAAAAAGCCTGAGTTTCACAAGCCTAAATAGTAATACACACCTCCCTTTCCCCCCGCCCCATGACAAAAGGGTAAACTTAAGCAAAAGTGGATATTCTACAGATTAATTTAAAAAAAATTGAGCAAGTGACTATTTGGTGTTTCACACAAAACTCAATCATTTGTAAGTTTTGATGGGGCGATCAGTCAGAGACAGACTATTAAAACAGGGCTCCGAACTGAAAAACCACTGCAGTTGAAATAAAACTGGCTTCAATCAGCACTTCTGATTCCACTGGCCTCATAAAGTATTTTTACAGTAGCTCCAGTTGTCCAACATGAGTTACAAGGTGCTGTTCCACAGTTACTGCCACTCTTCTGCTGTGAAACATACTTCAGGCTTTCAGACTACTCTCCTGTTGTTCCACAAAATTTCGGAGTGAAGGGCTGACAAGTCTATCCAATGTCTTTAGTTTTCCTCTAGACTGCATTCCTAGGTGTGCCATTGTGAGTCACTGCTTTCATATTTGAGGTGCTTGATTGATGATTGCAGATTCTGTGGGAGGCAACACCTACTTCAAAGACTTCATGAATGGCTTTGCGGAAGCAATGAAAATTGTAGTCTATCAGACCTGTCAAGGAGGAGGGGGAGGGAAGAGGAAAAACTGCTCAGCTTGGCACATTTACATAATCAACAGAGCTTCAAAATAAATATAAAATGTTTCATTTAACCAGCAGCTATTTTGCTACTTATTTTAGTATGAATTTAGATTCAGAAGATTTAACTAAGTTTTACTGATTACAATATTTATTTAGACTGTCTCTGGTTTTAGGACAGGAAAAAAAAAAAAAAAAACAAACCTCATTTGGAATGCAAGGTGTATATTAATAATTAAACAGCAGGTGAGGGGACAACACAAGACTCTGCCCCCAAAAAACAAGCTAGTACAGCACAACCATCACTTGAATGTTATCTTGCACTTTATGTCATTGATACATATCCTAACTGTGGGGATAAAAACTTTGAGATCAAAGACAGTACAGCTATTAAAAAACACATCTGTCTTTCTTTTTAAAATGCCAAGGTAAGTACTATCACCATTTAAGTCAAATACTTTGAAAGTAGGGCCTACGCTGTCATTTCTACCCCGTAACATATGCAAGACAGTTTATACCATCATCTCCTACAGGTCCAAGCAACTACATAGTTGGTCAGACCTGCAGTGTATTAAACACTTTGTTCTAAGTTCCTACCACATGCTGTACTAGCCTACCACTGTTGATTTCTTCAGTTATATGTTAAAAGAATTACACCAGTGCGACACATGATAGCAAATATGGCTATTCACAATACAGCAGCTACCAGGCAGAACATAATAAGCATCACTCCATTCTGCTGATTCCACTATAGCAGATGGTAGTAACACAGGCCACATTAGCTACACAAGTCATTTCACAGGACAGTGATTAAAGCAATGATTCACAAGAATAAAAATAAGACCTTTTTATACCTATCTCTAAGAAAAGATAAATTCCTCCCAGAAAAAAATTAAACAAATTTAGTTACACAAAAATCAAGGTGACTTGCAAAAGTCATATTAATATTTTACAGTTGATAAAATCAATTCAAAACAGGCAAAGTCCTTACCTTTGCGCTCAAAACTCTCTTCTCTAAGAATACAAACTAATGCCAAAAACTTCGTTACTTCCTTTAAGTACAGGACTGTTGTGTTATTGAGCTTGATAATTGCCATTGACTCTTTATCATAAGCACTTCCAGTGCCATCTTCCTTCAACCTAAGAAAGAAGGAGTTAACCCAAGACATAATCTAATAGGCATGCATATGTAACGTCACGACAAGTATTTCTTAAATGCAGTTAGAAGAGTATCACTTACACTGAACGTGAGCAAGTGAAGAACCCGTGATGCAAGTCTTAATACTATTGTAAGGCCATTATCACACTTTAAGTTTCTCAGAAAAGCTAAACCTAAACAGAGTAGAGGCCTTCACTATATACTATCTTAGTCCTGCAGTTAAGAGCAAGCTATCAGCATGGATTCTTTTGATATCAAACTAAAGAGCTGTGGCTATTTAGTCACTACTGTTTTCAGCTTACAGCTGAGCATCCTTAATGGAGGTGGTACTGTACACTGGTTATAGCACAGTTTACCTTCAAACCAAAGAGTTGCTGCTTCTCACCGAGTTTACAGTGCCACAGTAACGTATCAAGTGATTGAAGATTCTAATGCAGGACCTCTACATAGAAATGTCAATGAAGTGACATCTCAGCAAAATTACTTTTGGTAAATTAATAGAAAGGCTTCCTGAGTGAGGCTGGGGCACGAGGGGGGCTGCAACAGGGAGCAGGACACTTTTTGGTCTTAAACGAAACCAGCTTGCATTTACAAGAAAAGATTAGGATGCCGCTTTCTATCTGCAAGTTATTAGTGTTAATTAAAATACTGTAGAAGCAAAAGATGTATCACAAGCTATTTCTAAGCACTCACTCCTAAAAAAACCCAAAATATTTACACATCCCCAGGTGGACCCATCAGAAGACAGATCATTATAAATGTTTCTTGGCAGCACTGTATTTTCTAGGCTACAACCACAGTTTTAAAATAAAATTACTGCTTCTCCAAAGCCAATTCAAAAATCTCTTGTGAAGTCAACTGAGAGAAATAAGCACTATATGCATCCTTCAGAGGAAGTCAGCAAGAGCCAAGTTGACCTTGGAAAAGCTATTCCGTTCATACAGCGACAAATCTCAAAGCAATGTGACTGCAAGTTACACTTACGAGCTATGGCATGCTACCCACCACAGTGACTTGCAGGTATTACCAGACTTGCACCCACTGTGCCAAATGAGACACAGCAGTATTCATATTTTACATGACTTTACTTGACTTTTACAAATGTCTGCTGTCTAATACCACGAGTGGAAGGAAACAAACTGAGTACAAATGCTCAATCCAGCTGCCAAATAATGTGGCTTCATTCTAGTTATTTCCAGAACCAATGTGCTCTGCAGACCAATCGATAGCATCTTGCTGGATGACAAAGCCAGCCCCACTTGCACACTTTGCAACCTATTCTGTAACTTTTAAGGACTTTTTTCCTAAAAGTTTTTATCACTTACCCATATATACAGGAAACATCTATCACTACATCAATCATGTCACAGCACAACTCATATGACTGCATGTCCACAGGGGAACTGTCTGTTGCGATGTAGATTTTGCTGACTACATCGAAGAGAAAAGCTTTTTCAATGCCTGAATTCTTCAGAAAGAGAAAGAATTTGGATGAATTTTTTAAAAAACTGCATTTAAAAAAATCTCAAGTAGAATTCATACACTTTCACATTCTTAATAGCAGGAAATTGCCTAAACATATCCGATTTAGAAGCTTAAAGACAGAATCAAGACTTACAGCATATAGTTTATAAATACAATACCCTTGTTGCCATAGTACATATCAACATCACCTTCTAGTTAACAAAAGTAAAGCTGGGGACTCAGTTAGAATTCTTTTAATTTATTATTTTCCAGATCATAATTAAGGTTACATTTTACTATGCTTCCAGAACCCAAATTCAGCAGTTTTCCTCTTCTGTGGTTCTATTACCTGCCGAAGAGCTGCACACTCACATCCACCTGACAGACCAGGCTCAGAGACAAGTTACTTCATAATAGTATGCTGACCCTTAAATTTTACGCTTGTAGTATCTTGACAGTTCAGCTTCTGTGTGAGGCAGTTGCTGTGTAGTTTAACATGCAGAGCAAATAAAATCAGCTTCCAAACTTAGGACTCCATGAGGAGTATCGCATTATGGCAGTTAAGGGTATGGGGAAAGCACCAAGCCAATTGTACCATCCCATTTGTAACCGAGACCTTTGTCAAAGTGCACGTGCTCATACTATGTTCAGAAGCCTGCACAAGTTGCCACATACATACTATGGATTTCAGGCAAAGCTTAATTTCTATTTATGCACCAGAAAGTGCGATTCCTTATCGCTTCATCCTAGTCTTAATACTCAAGGCAGCCTCCTGAGCACATCCAGGTGATCTCTTCAAGGCCACGCTCCATACTCTCATGGCTCTGAGATGGGTGAACATTAATGTGCCCACTACCCACAGGTTATTACAGATAGCCCCCTACCAACAGAGGAAACAAGCACTGTGCAGTAGCATGGGGGGACACGTCTGATCCACACAGCTCCTCTCAATCACAACTGGTTTGGTTTGTTGTTTTTTTTTTTTTCCTGTGTTGTCCACACGCCTGCAACAGCCTCACAGATATAACTTAAATGAGACAGGCTACTTCAGCCTTGTTTCTAAGGTGACATTTTGTTTGTATACAGCAGCAAATTTCTACGTCACAAATTCCTTAAGAAATGCAAACGCTAAAAAAATAAGGTCAGAAGTCTCACAGACCACATGAAATAAGACAGTTTAGTTCAAGGCCAGGTTCATATTATGAAAAAAGTCTCTTGCCAGTACAATTACATTAGCGTACTAAGTGCCTTAGCAGACTAATCAGTATATCGTGCTGGCAGAAAACCTCCATACTGCCAATTATAACCAGCCAAACTATGCTTCGTCAGTATTTAGAGAAACACACACAAAGCACACACCAGTACAATTTAGCTGTGGTAAAGAGCCTCTACTGCAGACAACTGTGCCAGCAGAATACACCAACATGAGTGCCACCCGAATCTCCCAAGGGCAGATCTAGCCAGCATTTCTTAGCGGAAGGACTTGCTTTACCATTCCGTGTATTTCACTCAAAGTTCCGTTAGATCAACACTTACTGATATAAAGATATTTAGCAGATTTTCCAGCGTTGGTAGTTGTGGAATGAGCTTCTGTACCACTTTACTGAAGGCTTCAAATATTGAATGGTCATAGATACTGGTCAAATAAAAGCTGAGATGAGGAGGGAGGGGAAATAAAGAAAAAAGAACAAAGATTCAAAAGTATTTCAGAACTGCAATAGAAATGTTAAAGCTATGTTTTTTAACATTCAGGACTGATGATTTAGCTGGGATGCCTTTATCACAAATATACCTGGCCACTGCACCAAGAGCATAATTTCTGAGTGAATGGAGTAAACATGAAACAGACTTCCCCCTCCCTGGGAGATGGGAGAACAGAGAGAAAAATTTGAACGTGCTTTCACAACACACACAGCCTACAGAATGCTTATCACAAAGGTGTTTTTCCTGGCATTCCACTTCGTTCACATTAACACCAAGAGATACTGTCAATACTTAAAGGCTCCACAAGAATCAGAACAGCAGTAAAAACAGAGAAAGGATTTTAAGGTGTCAGTAGAAGACACCTTAAAAGCGAGACAAATATCAAGTAAGAGACTAAGCTTTTAAAACCAATCATGCTGAAAAATCAGTGCTAGCTAGGACTAGAAGGCAGGCAGCTTCCCTGCTCCTTTCCCTGCCCCTGCTCCTCCAAGCCATGTGTAAAAATTCAGCCTATTACGCTGAATGAAAAGTATGCAAAAGGACCATTAATTATCAGTGAGTTTATGAATAAATTTGTTGACTGGAATCTAATACAGTAGCCTGCCTTATTTTAGTCTGCCTAATAGCTGAGGCTTGGCCATAAACTCAGCAGTGTATTTTATAACACGAGTTTGTGCAAAATTAAGAAACTAACAAGGCCCTTGCTCTGGTCCATCCACCATTACATCTAAAAGCCATTAGTCTGTATGCGTATCAGCAACAGCAGAATCTTTAACTCACCTAAGGTGAAGTTTTTCAAGCCCAGCGTCGGTAAGGTCATCATTAGCCCTCTGATGAATATCCCTCTGAGTTTCTATTTTATGGTCATCTGATAAACCATCAACTTTATGAATAAAAACTTCAAAGTTCATTTCCGGGTTGACCTTGTAGGCTTTTGAAACTGTAATGTGGAGTCTTGTTAAAGCTTCCATGTAGTCATCCTGTAAATCAGTTTTGGCAGGAATGAATGACAAGGCTTTGTCTCTGATAACTGTTCCATTCTGCACAAGGATAAAATATTTCAGCGCAATAACTTCACGTCACTCCTTTAACTAAACAGAAGTATGGGAGAAGAGAATACCTTGGAGCGTCAGAAATCCAAGTATCTTAGATTCTATTAGGTAAATTAAGTTGCGTTAGCTATACAAGGCTCAGCCACACAAAATTAGGCTTCAGAGCAAAAGGCAGGTTACACTTCAACTCCGTCAGAAGGCAGCAGCGATCTCCAAGACAGTCCTAATAACCAGGTAATCTCCCACAGTGAAATTCCTATGGTCATTAGAAGCTACCCAATAGTACCAGTACTTGAAACTGAAGTCAGAAGTGTGTTGTTATTAAATGAACTCCATAAAAGTCAACAGCGGAGAGAAAGGAATAATTCAGGCCATGTAGCACAGCAGGTTCTCACTATTATTGTAGAAAAGGTAAGTTCAGAGTACGCGCCCCTTCCCACTCTCTCCACTGGGAGCGAATGTTCCAGTCACTTCACAAAACTAAAAACCACTCACCGAAAGTTAGATTGCCAATGCATCCTTTCATACTTAACAGATGTTTTACGAACTTATCTGAAAATATAAATTATTAACTTCGCGATCATTCCTCTCGCACACAAAGCAAAAACTTCCTCGTCATTCTTAGTGATTTGTATTTACCTGGGCATCAATAACATATATTAGAGCACCTGTTCCTCTGAAGATCATCTCATAATCAAATGTTGGATCAAAAAAGTCCATTTGTCCAGGAAAATCCCATATTTGGAAATTCACAAATGAACTGTTGGAAATATCATCTTTGTAGATCTTGTTGGTACTTTCCAAGAACAGAGTCTCATTGGGAGACATTTTGTGAAACACCACCTGTTAAAAGAACACAAATAATGGTCTCAACTTTATCTTATTAGAAGAGATTGGTAAGAGTTCTGTGACTCGAATCTTACAAATAGGTTTGTCCATTGTCAAGTGTTCAGTTTCCTTTTGGTAGACAGCTTCCTGCATCAGCTAAGGAAATAACCTACCCCTGATCTCAGCCAAGCAACCGCATACAGTTAAACATTTTCACAAGTCTAAATAACACTACTGCCTAAAGACACAGTCATCCCAGTTACTCTTTCTTCCCTTGCAAGTCTAACAGTATTTTCAAATTATGGTATATTAGCCAATTCAGATCTGGAATAGAGCCACGACGTTAACGAAACAACTGCAAGCTTTTAAGAACTGTTCCTTTCTAGTCCTAAAAATTTCTAAAGGAAACTTTGCTTTTCGTGTGGTGTCAAGTGTTATGACACAAGATAATCAGACTGTTCCTAAACTACAATAAAAGCATTCAACAATAACATCTCTGTTTTAGAGACCGGAATAGCTAGGTAGTTTGCCATCTATTAACAACCAGGTTATGTTTGCTGACCCTCTCCTTTCAAGTACCCTAAAGAAACGATGAAAGCTTTCACACTAGTTTGTAAACAGTTTAGCAGCAGTGATGAAAAACATACTCATTGCTAGTAGTCAAAAAGCTCCACTGGGCTTTTAGCCCTTCCCTGAACAAACAGAACTACCATGTAACTTCACAGCAAAGCAGCCTGAAGCAAAGCAGTCATTTTCAACAGGGAACATTGCTCTAAAACAACTCAACTGTATATTACAAAAGTTGCTACAAACATAAGGCAGTCAAATGCTAGGACTGCAAAAAGAAACAGTCATCCATTAAAGAGAGCTAGTGCAACAATCTCTGTCAAAAAACCTGCAAGACAAGCAACTCCACACTCAGTCTAGTTAATGGATTGTTTAGTGAGGTTGAATGTAGTACAGCAGCCTAGGTTTTTAAGACCAAGGGAAAAAAAATCAGTTCCTCAAGGCAAACCTTTGATGAAGCCAGGATCTAAACAAGGTTTTTAAACAGTAGGACATTTGTATGGAAAATAAGAACAGTTCTAGATATGTAGTGGCTAAACTGCAAGGACTAGAAATTCCTTAGGGTCTGCAGCACAGTTTTAAAGCATTCTGAAATCAATGTTCCTTCTTTGGAACTCACAGTGTCTCCCACAGGAAGCAGGACAGAATTAGTGAATCCAGTTTAAAGCAGATGAGTCTCCGAGAAGCAATGCCATCATCCCCCCTTCCCCTCCTTCCCAAAGCAGTGTGTTTCATTGGATTGATGTTCCCCATCTGTTTTTTAATAGGGGAACCAGGACACGGTTTTCATCAAACTCCATTTCTATCGCCTAGCACCTACCCCGACTCTTACTCAGCTTTACACAGCTTTGATAAAGAAAATAAAAAGGCTGTGGAAGCATCTGATTGGAATCACGCAGCTAACAGTGATGCCGAGCAATTCTGACTGGGCATACACAGGCAGGACAGAAAAACCTAGTAAATAAAGTTCCTTAGAATCTGCTGAGTTTCTTCGCTATGGCCAACACTCATTCCAAGTGTTTCTTTTATATCTTCAACATCCAACAGTCTCATCAACTTCCTGCTTTTACTACATTTTAGTAACTTTTCACTGTTGGCTTGAGCACTCTTAGCAGTACGCTCTTTCAGATTCTTTTTATCCCTCTGGATTTCCCATTCACATCTGACCTGCCACAATCTCTGAGTTTTCAGGACTTCTTTTATTTCCTGACGTGTCAACCTTTTCTCTTACAATAACTTTTCTACAACAGCACTTCATTTTATTTTTGAATTGCAGCAGTTAAGCTGCATTCCTAGTGCAGTATTTCTGAGCCACCTCCATGTTTGCAGATAGTCCTTTGTTTGTTTGGTATTTTTAAATTCACAATTCCATCTCAACTTTCAAGTATTTAACCTTCCTTGGATTCATGAGCTGAATTTGTCTGATATGTTCATTCCCACCACCATAAACTTTGAACAGACTCCCCAGGAAAGCATATGTTTGGTTTTGGTGTTTTTGTTTTTTTTTTGGGG
>NW_010289801.1:11448-11797 GCF_000700745.2 Antrostomus carolinensis
TTTTTGGTGGGGGTGGGGGTGGTTTGTTTTGGGGGGTTGTTTGGTTGGTTTTTTATTTGTTTGGTTGTTTATTTTACAAATCAGAAAACAGTCATATTTGGAATTTCACTTCCAGTTGAAATGTTGGCCTGAGCCATACAAACAACAATTTCCCAGACCACCAAACAATAATCCAGTGCATCAGGTGACAAGCACAACTCCACAACCTCCCTACTGCAAGAGCTTATGATCAAATATAACCTGCCACAGCACATTGTAGCAGCTCCTATAAACTGCAAGAATATCTACCTCAGGAATTGCAACTTGCTGAGAAAGTAACAAATCTGTGATAGTTTCCCCCCCCCCCCCC
>NW_010289801.1:11835-14517 GCF_000700745.2 Antrostomus carolinensis
ATTTACATTGAAATCCTTTTACTCAGAAGGGAAACAACTACTGGAGCCAGAATTCTAAGAATCTTCACAGTGCAAGTAACCCAAAGGGAACAACCCTTCACTGGGAGTTGTCCCAAGCCACCACGAAGCATGCCTCAATGAAGTCTGTACAGGCAATTTGCCCTTCATAAATAACCAGTCTCTGCACTGCAGCACAGGATCGTTCCGCACATAAAAACAGGCACCTTTACCTATAAGTCCAAATGGGTTTCTAAACTTTATTTTTTTTCCCCAGTAATAGTAAACCCCTTTCTTTCTTGAGATAATATTAGACTATTTCTATTGCCCTGATGTCCAGAAAGGAATTTGCATGGGCAGATGGAAGGAGGCCCCTGAAAAGAGAGCGAAAAGGTATTGTATTGAGATTGTGTTGAGAATCTACTAACAGGGAGTGAACAGCTGCTTCACAGGTAACAATGAAAAGCGACCTCCAAAGGATTCCCTAACAGTAGTAAGAGGTACAATTGTTTTGTCATTTTCACACTTCCCAGAATCTTTGCTTTAATTCCGTGGATTTCTTAACCTGCTATAATGAAGGAGATGATCTCAGAAGCTGTCTTTTGTTCTCCAGAGGAGAGATTTTGGGGGGTGTGGGGTGACGAAGAAGGTAAGTAAGGCTGAAGAAAGACAAGACAGACAAAGTTTTTAAATAAATTCACTAGTTATTAGGAGCACTACATTACATCTTGCTGTAAGATTTTCTAAGTATTAGAGCTTGCTACAGAAGCACAACAGACAGGCGGTTCTGACTCCCTGCTCCTCCAATTCAATTAATTTATTTAACACCTTTAAAGAAAAATGGGTGTAAATTGAAAGTTTACAACAGCTCTAAAGCTGCTGCTTTAGGGCCTACCACACACACACACAGATTCCTTCCCCAATAATATATTTATGCTAATCATTTGAAGGCAGAGCAGTAAGTCTGGTGACCATGACAAAAAACAAACCCAAACCAACCAAACAACAACAAAAACTAACAAAACCCACAAAATTATGTACTCTGAACTCTTTCCAGGTCCCTGTTACATAAGGACAATACAATAAGTCCAGCTATGCAAGTTATAAGTCTGCACAAAAAAAAATTGTTTTATAGATTGAAACAATTGTCACATTCCCAAAATCTTCTGACCTCAATTCGCTACTGAACATTCACAGGTTACACCACTATGGAAAATCCAATTCTCCAAAGGGGGGGGAAAAAAAAAAGAGTTCCTCCCCAGCACTATTGTTTTTTTCCTTTGTGAGAGGCCTCCTATTAATATTGCTCTCAGTAATTCATGTTTTTCACACAAATTTCTAAATTCCTATAAAGCTAATACTTTTCCCAATGCAGTGTTTGTCAGGCATACCCCCTACTCTCTGGCAAGGTGATCAACAACTAGTGCTCAGACAGAAAGGTTGGGTCTGGTTCTGACCAGTTTTGGACTAGACAGATCAACTTGGGTTGAAGAGAAACTTCTTGATACTTTGAGTGTCTCAAATCATTGCCACAGTCAGTTCGTTCAGGCAGCAGCACAGTGAGCTCCTCGGGAACAGAATCACAGCTTCTGATTCACAAGCCAGACTGGCAGTAGATAAACTCTATGTCCTCTTATCCCACACTCAACATCACACTGTTCCTGTCTGCTATAACTACCTGAACAGGTCATCAAAGAAATGATGCTACCAACCTTAAGTCATTGGAAGGAAGAAAAAAGAAAAGTCCAAAAGCTGCACCTATAGAGACTTGTAAAGTCTTAAAATCTAGCTCAATTTGGAGTTACTGCTTCCCTCTGGCTTTTAGGGTTCGCTTTTTTCAACTGTGGACTCTCTAATGAGACAGTTTAGAACCCACTGGTCTAGTGCAGTCTGTGGATTACCAAGTCATGTGCATAAGACGACTAAAAGAAGCAGATTCATACCTGCTATACTGCAAAGTCCAAAAAAGGCTTCTTTGCATAAAACCTTTACAGAAATCTCTGGAGGATTCCACACTTGCATTTGAAGTTGGAGACCCCTAAGCTTAGAGCTTAAGAATGACCACATTTCACTAGCAATGCTTTCTCATAAAATTATCACCTAAAAACTTCGTAAGAGGGGCTGCAATTGTGAAACCCCCACTGATGAACAAGGCTCATTCTTAGCGTTACACTTCAGTTATGTGGCAAATGAAAACAGTCAGGTTTATCATAAATTTATTAAGAAACGCTAGTGACTTCACAAAGCTACAAAACTAAGGGACTGAAACTGGTTTATTTCCTCCTCACCCAGCGCCTCTCTCTTGCTCGGTCTGGCATACTAAAGGAAACCAGAGGCTGCCTCTCTGCTGTACAAAAGCAGAAGTCTCCTTCAAAGGATCAAAAGGCAACAGCTCGAGTCTCCTTCCGACCGGAAGCGCCAGCTCAACATCACACACCTGTACCGCTCACAGGGCTCCCACCTCCGCGAGAGAACACACACCCCGCGACACATTTCACAGCAGCATCTTCGCTTTTTATTCCTGAAGCGTTAAAGTGAAGAACAACAAGGGCTACAACTTGCGCTACGCAACCCTCCTCTCTAGGGCAAGGATCGGAGGCCGCTTTGGGAAGAAAGCGTCTATCGAACCGCAGCCGCCCTTCGCTCCATCCAACTTCGCCACACGCGCCCCCGTTAACGAGCAGA